>NC_089742.1:65001505-65004005 GCF_040412425.1 Macrobrachium rosenbergii | reverse complement strand
TGCCCCCTAACACACACAAACACATGAATGAAGCGTTTTGGAGTGTTTGATGTTTGCTGATGAGACTGTGTTGGCTGGGCCTAGTGAAGAAAAACTGTAGAAATTAGTAAAAGCCATCACAAGAGAAGAAAGTTGAGAGCAATTGGAAACCAGGAAGATAGTGCACTGACTGCTGAGGGTGGAGGAATGGAAGTGGCCGAGTTGTATAAGTATTAGGGTGGAAATATAACGGATAAATGAAAGATTACAGAAATTGAGAGTCAGAGGTAGGTGAGGGAAGACAGGCGCGCAGTGTGTGTGCAAAACTCGGCTCAAGTTTGCCATGACCCAAAATTCCACCTAGCTCTAAATGGGTACCAGTATCTGCTGCAGCCAAGGAAATGGGCGTGGGTCTAGCTATTGCATTCCTAAAGCTTTGCTGATACACTGGAAGGCTGCACATTTCTGGAGCCATTCCTTCCACAAGGGAAAAAGGGTATGGCAAAAAAATAATATATAAACATATTGTATAAATATATATATATATATATATATATATATATATATATATATATATATATATATATATATATATATATATATATATATATATATATATATATATATATATACATATATATATATCATCATCATCATCAAATATTAAGCTCCAAATGTAGTTTCATACTAAATTTGGTATGCCTTTGGAATCCCTTACACCCCATGGGAATTACTATTGATAAATGTTTCTTCGCCAGCCATCATACAGAATGCTGGTTAAATTCACTGTCCAACGTCGTTTCTAAGCTAGGCCATGGTTCGAAGCCTAGCTGGCACAGAACCAGTTATCGTTTGCAACCTCCTTGGATGTAGGTTAGTCCACGGTATGGTGAATTTGTCACTATACACACACACATATTTATATATATATATATATATATATATATATATATATATATATATATATATATATACACACATACAAACGTCTATTTATATATATACAGTAATATATATATATATCAGTGTTAAATAACCTAATTCATAAGACATGTGATCAAAATGATTTGCATTCGAAGATGTTTCCTTCACAGATGGACACTGTTTATATAACACACACACACACATATATATATATATATATATATATATATATATATATATATATATATATAACATATATATATATATATATATATATATATATATATGTGTGTGTGTGTGTGTGTGTGTGTGTGTGTGTGTGTGTGTGTGTGTGTGTGTGTGTGTGTGTGTGTGTGTGTGATAAAGAAAAATCTACGAAGGAAAGAGAAACAATGGAGTGCTGCAAGGCCTTTCAACTTATAGTCCTTGCAGCACTCCAGTGTTTCTTTCCTTCGTGGGATTTTGTCCTCATTCAGTTATATACATATATATGTGTGTGTGTGTGTGTGCACACATAGACAAATAGACAGACAGATGGATAGATAGATAGACAACTATAATTCATTGGACATAATTTTCACTCGACGTTTTCTTACATATGGCTACTATATATATATATATATATATATATATATATATATATATATATATATATATATATATAGACAACGTTTATATTTTATATATTCTCATATATATATATATATATATATATATATTTCACACGTATTTAGAAAATTCGTCCCTCCAGTCCATTAGCTGGAAATCAAATTTCATGGCGGCTGGAGGAGACCCCACTATGGGGAACAGATGTAGGAGTCCTAATCCCAATATCGTACGATATTGGGGAACAGAAATCCGTTAGAGAAGAAGGACCAGCCAGGATAGTAACTGAGCTGATAGGCTGGCCCTTAGCTAGTCTTAACTATAAGACCTATTTCCCTTCGACCTTTGTACAGGTTGTTATTGCTCTTCCAGAAAAACCGTTGTCCTGTGCCCGTCCCTAGAACTGAATGGGGCGTCTTGGTGACCTCTCTCCTCTCACTCCATGCCAGACCTCTACAGCGCAAGGTGGCTTGCAACTTAATAGCACTAAGATGGTGCTGTTCTGTCCTCTTACCACTGGCCACGTGTTGGGACTTCTGTGGCCTGAATCCATCTTTTGCAAGAGAGCTCCATGCACAGATACAATAAGGTACATCTTGAAGTTGCAAGTAATGCCAGTGTTTTTTCCCTTGATCTAAATTTCTCTCCATTTTCAGTATTTCCAACTTTTCATTCTCCCAAACAAAGCCCCTTCGTTTCCCACAGCCTAGCATGTACATTTACCCTCATGACTTGTTCCAAGCTTAAATTAAGTTTGTTCTGTGATGATGATTAGAGCATTCCCACCATAGTGTTAGCATGTGCTAATTAAATCTAATTAATAATTCCCTCCATCGTGAATAATTAATTTCATGTGAGAGAAAATCCATTTGTACCTGAATGCTGACCTGGAATTCTTTTCCAGATTCCTGTTATCTGGCTCTTCGAAGCTTCTGCCCCTGCCCTTGCAAAAAAATTGCCTTAGATGCCTCATTTCCATCTTGCCACGTGC
>NC_089742.1:64961505-64994005 GCF_040412425.1 Macrobrachium rosenbergii | reverse complement strand
TATTTAAGCTCGATTGCTGGTTCTACCATCTTCGCAATGCTTCGTTAAATTCTCTCTCTCTCTCTGTCTCTCTCTCTCTCTCCATTCTTCCTTATCGGTTTTCCTTGGTATTATCCCGAGTTATCTGATAATCCTGACTCTCTCCTTTGAATCAAGTTCCCCTCTTTCCTTGTCCCTTATCCTATTATCTTACCCTATTCCAGCATCGTCCCTCTAATCCCTTCCCTTCCCATGTCCCTTTTATCTATCATTCTCCATCTCCATTTCTCCTTTGCTCTTCTCCCATTTTCTTTTACCCCTTTCTGCATTTCCCCTTTTATGCTCTCTATCACGTCATTCTAATCTCGGACTTTTCCCTCCTCCTCCTCCTCTTACTTCCCTCCCACTCCCCCTCCCCTCTTCTCCCCTACCTATAGTGTTCCTAACCCTGGCATTATCATCTCCTCCCTCTCCTCCCTTTTTCGCTTCCCTTCTCACCAAATCCCAACCCTTGCAATATTCGTTCCCCCTCCTCCCTCTCCCCCTCCCGAAATCTCCCTTCCGCACTCTCGCCCACCCCCTACGCCCATCTGGTCATTTAAGCGTAGGCCGCGTAACGATATGAAGGCTCATATATTCTATTTATTTATGGCGGTATTTAATAATAACTGATGTTGACACCATTCGGTCGGTTTCGGCGGCAGAGAAACGTCGTTTTAAGAGGCGATATATATCTCGACATCTGGCCGGCATCATATCTGAATGGAAATACGCCCCTTACGCATGTTCATCCCCCGGGGCGTATCTCATCAGTTGCGTTTAGAAAGAAAATTTACGGTCAGCTGTACAGATGCTAATAACAGCGCAGATACCATTAAAAGGACCAAGGCTACTTTGTTGCTGCGCAACTGATGATACTAATGCTGTTACTCCAGCTGCTATTTTTGCTGATGCTACGACTACTACTATCGCTGTAATATCAAATTGGTGTATTTTACTGAATTTTATGTGAAAATACTTGAGTAAAGTTCAGTTTACTACTGTTTACCGTTACTACTAGTAATAATAAAAAGATAAGAGTATCCATACATATACACTTATGCGTGTAACAACGACAGTTCATGGTAATGAAATTCAAATTTTGACGAGCCATCAACTAGCCCGGGACCAGCGTTCCTTATTAATGGCCCTTACATAAGTATAAATGTAACTCGACCAAGTCAGGATCTGCTGTCTGATTTTAGACTGTATAATTACTCTAGTAATAAAAATAACGGAATAAATTTACGGTACGGGATGCAATAATGCAACATACAGCGTCGTGGTAGAATTTACTGTTGTAATTGTCAGTCAAATGCTTAAACACCATATCCATACAGGAGGTCAAAGATAAAAGATAATTCTCCTTGGGAATACCAGTCTCATCTCCAATGGCAAATATGCTAAAGATTAAAAAAAAAATTAAGATAATATAATAATCAGTAATCACTGGAATAAATCTCATAAAGAAATTACCGATACGATACCACGAGAGACAGAAAAGGGGACAACGGAGTAACGGAACATGAATAACATCCCATTACAATTCTCCCTGAAACAGTTCTGTTACGACCGCGGTGCCAAATGCAGATACTAATGAACCGTTTTTCTGTTGAAGCAACAGAAAAACTTGAAATTCTCGGTGCCCTTGCGTCTCTTGCTTTTCGAGTGATGACTTTTCGGTATTATTGAAATGGACGTTATAGACGTTAGTAACGAGTGAAAACTCTTGAGTGAGGGACTTTAAAATATATATATATATATATATATATATATATATATATATATATATATATATATATATATATATATATAGAGAGAGAGAGAGAGAGAGAGAGAGAGAGAGAGAGAGAGAGAGAAGAGAGAGAGAGAGGGACTTATACATACACACACACACACACACACACACACACATAGGGACTTTTATACATACACACACACACACACATATATATATATATATATATATATATATATATATATATATAAAATATATATTGAGAGCGAGAGCGAGAGAGAGAATACTCGTCTAATACTACTGAAAAGATTTTGTAAAAACTTGACAAATAAAATACTAAAGACAAACGGTTAAAGTAAACGCAATGCGCCCGCAATACTTACTGAAACACTAAAATACATACATAATACAAATGCATGAAAGTGCACAGATGCCACCATATATCTGACCGATATATATACTAACTTAATTATGTGGACGGCACAAAACGCGGTGCATGGAATCTTGCCTGTATATGCAAATTAAGGTCATTAAGATACATTAATTCAATAAGGTCGCGGTTGCTAAACATACCCTCATATGCATTTCAATTTTGCCCCGTGAGTATATGAAGACAGAGTCTGAAAAATAAATATAAATCCAAAGTCATTACCATAATAATTTAAGTCATTAAGTCAGTGTGTGCCAATCAGGAAGTCTCTAATAACTTATTAAATGTTGGGAAATGTATTATTATTCCATGCAATCAAGAGAGCTACTTCTTAATTGAATCGCCCTTCATTCTGAGCGGGACTCTTTAAATAAATTATGCGTGTTTGTTGATGGCAAATAAGATCACAAAGAGATAATGATGCACACGGGAATGACATCTAAAAATACGCGAGGGCGAAAGAACGGAATCTAGAGGGTCCGGCGTTCTTTCAGCGGTTGAAGACTACAATATCAATAAGTATTAATAAACCCACGACAAAAATAAAACTGGAGTGATCACCTGCATATACGAACGCACACATTCAAAAGTATTTGCAAGGACGGACACAGCCACTGAAATTATACAGTGGTTGGTCAGTTTTCAAAGGAGGACTTTGATTAGGAACTCTCTCTCTCTCTCTCTCTCTCTCTCTCTCTCTCTCTCTCTCTCTCTCTCTCTCTCTCTCTCTCTCTCTCTCTTTACAAATTGTTTAGGTAAGGAATTCTTCACTTTTCTAATTTTTATAAATTGTTTAGGTAAGGAATTCTCTTTTTTTTCATTTTTATAAATTGTTTAATGTTAAGATCTGACTTACACCGAAATCTGACTTACACCAAATTAGGAAATTTGAAGAAAGAGAGAAAGGCATTTTCTGCGAATAATAAATGCTATGAAAGTTGTTATATTTATGTAAGTAGAAAGCGACATAGTGACACGGAAAGCGATTTTTTTAACCCTCTTTAATGTTTCCCAAATATCTTGAATTATCATCACTTGGTAAGATCATCATCAAGTTAACTTTCTCACAATGACTGAGAAGAGTTTGAATATTCTTGCCTTTCTCGGTCTCTTGACGAACAGGAAGTCCGCTCAATTAGGGTTTTTCTTGTTTCCGTTTTCTCTATGACACTCTTCCTTTTCAGAGCCGTGTCTTTTTTATCTTCTTCTCCATTCAGGTCTGTGTTGTTATCTGATCTCACGCTGATTAAAATTCAACTGTTTCTAGCCACAGGAGGGATAAGTCTGCTCTTTAGTAACCAAATCTCGTGAATTCTCGCTTATCTCGCGGCCAGTGGCAAGAGAAAAAAAAGATAAACTTATAGAAAAGTCTACGTCTGACCATTATTTGGTACCTGTAACTTTTAAGTTTATATCCAAGATATTTTAAAAGAAGTGAAGTACGCATATGAAATAAAGGTTAAAAAGTGTAAAGGCACACTGATTTCAGAAGTATGACACACCACTGAAGAGTGAAAAAGAAAGCGCATTAGTAGTAGTATAAATAAACTTTCTGTAAAGTATACTTGCAAAAAATATGCAATAAAACAAATCACAAATTTATGGCTAAAGAACTCGCAAAAGTGACAGAACAAAACACATGCTTTGGCAATCATGCATAGACTAAGTTACTTTTTAGTTGCACAAATATAACAACTTTCAGACCAATGGAATTATTTATTCCATTTCTCTCTTTCTTCAATTTTCTTAACTGTGCACTCTCGTCGAGAAAAAAACTGTGTCAAAGTCCTCCTTTGAAAACTGACTAACTGCTGAATAATTTCAATAGTTGTATCCGTCCTTGATATCAGAGCGCAAATACTTTTCAGTGGGTCCGTACATATATGCAAGTGATCACCTCAGTTCTATTTATAGGGTTGGTTTATGCACATAAAACGGAAAAAGACATTAGAAGGTTTATAAGCCGCAAACTTTCGTTATAAGGACAGGACTTACACCTCCACGAATCGAGTCACAACAGGCGAGTGCCACAGAACTGTACCTGACGAGAGAGAGCATGAAACTGTATTAATATTGCAAAATTCCTTCTTACAATTTCTCCACTATTAATTCCGCAAATTCAATGAATAATTTTGCAGAGAGTGAAGTCATATTCTTTTCTTTCGTTAACAACCATTTTAATTAACAATTACGATTTACTGAGATGCAGAAATATTGAAACATGTACATGTGTACAGAGTATTTAGTGCGCAGACTCACATAAAAAAGGATACATAAAGAAACTAATATTTTCAAGTTCTTTGAATAACCATTCTTGACGATCTTTAATATTCTTTAAAAATTTTCACTTCTTTCTTTCGATGTATTTCCGTGTGTGAGCGTGAAGGTGGGTACGAGAGAGAGAGAGAGAGAGAGAGAGAGAGAGAGAGAGAGAATGATGTGCGTTCATCTCTCTTGGGATTAATGAAATAAAGAGTATTTTCTACGTCCATCACTTAAGCTCTTTTAAGCAGCAGTCCCAACAGAGATGGGGAGATTCCCTCAAGAGTAAGTTTTCCGTTCGGATAAATATTGGCCGTTCACCAATGAAAATGGTGTTCCTTCTTATTTTGCTCCACGTCTGACATATAAAGTCTTTGTTTGAATTTCATTTTCTACATCGATGAAAGCCACTTATCTATAATTATTGCTAACACATTCCTATTATATAAATCTCAATAAAGAAAATTTTCGCATTTCTAGGTGTGTGTTTTCCATTAGTTTTGACATAATGAAATAAAACAGACGAAAGTTCATAGTAAAAAAATTAATATACTGACATTATAAAATGATGTTATTAATAGAAGTCATGTGTCAAAACATATACTAACAAATATACGGAGCAATACAACAATAATAATAATAATAGTAAGTGTAAATATGTATCAAAAATATATATACAATCGTGAGCTTTCGAGAACCTGCTTTCTGAGGAGAGTCGAGCAGGTTCTAGAAAGCTCTCGTTTGTCCATACATTTCTAATATATATATATATATATATATATATATATATATACATACACTTACACCAAGGGATTTCTTCATCATTTAGTGACTCATGCTATTATGAGATTTTTATGAAGAAGAATAATAATAATAATAATAATAATAATAATAATAATAAATAATAATAATAATAATAATAATAATAATAATAATAATAAGCCGGTTCCCACGGAAGATTCCTACAGAGAAAGGTGTAAATGCAGTGTAAATATATTCGATTTACATAGGATGAAAGTGCTAATTTCGACCCCTCACACAGGAAAATGACTCAGAACCATCACGAAAGCTTTTCCTTGAGGGGTCTTAAATCCGAGGGAGCCAGTCTCCGAATTTAATGTGCTATGGATGGATGTATGGCATGTTAAGCCAAAGCTCATTCAAAACCGCAAATAATAAGTAAATAAACATTTAAATAAATATATGACAATGGGTAACAAACTCGCAATGTAAACAAAACAAAATTCGCAACCAGCACTGTTAACGAAATGAAGGTAACCAGCGAGCCCATTTGGGGAAAACAACACTCATCATCACTATGAACAAAACGCACCACCAAAAGAAAACAAGGCGAAAAAAGATAACCATCTTTTATAACAAGAAAGCTGACAAGAGGCGATGAAAACAACCCACTTTACAAACAAACCAATTTTTGAGACATTACATTTCGTCTGCTCAACAGTGGAAGCACCTGCAACATGACGACAACCTAAAAGAAACAAACTAGCACTTCCAATGAAGCCAAAGTAATGTTCTTCGACTGATTCAGTGTCCAAAACTAAAATGACAAATTTCTAAACAGAAAAACAAAGCTAACATACATACTGGATGAGTAACTGACAGATAAACAAGCAGAAGGTGAGTGTGGCTCATACAGAGACAGTTGTTATAAATATAACTTCCCAAAGCAAGGACTTTACGACTTTACAAGCCAAAAATAAACGAGGAAAAAATAACGTCACTGAATAATAACGGGGACAGGTGTCACACACTCATACATAACAAAATACATAACAAATTACTTGCTATATTCTTCTGATGAACGCTGCTGCATAATTCCACGCATCAAGCTATGAGTCGTGTCAAATGAAAAGAATTAGCGACAAAATCACATACGATCAGGCACGAGTTTGATTCTATTCAATTTCAAAAGCGCAGCGGAAATCTGGCTATTCAAATTTTATGACATTATTCATAAAACGAAATTGACTACGGTGCATTATTAATGCATGAATATTGACGAAACTACATGCTTTATTTATTTATCAGGGTATACAGCTTGTATGTAATAAGATTAATCGCTCGTGTATCCATGAAGTGTATCAAATAATTAACATGCATATTTAATTAACATATGTATATAGGCGGGTATGTGTTTTGTTGCTTTACGCAATGCTTGACTATCGGACCGTGATAGAAATGTGGGTTTCATACGCAAACATTCATTTATCTACCATAAAAAAAAGAAAACAATAAAATTGTAAATATAATGATTTTTTATTTCTCGCCATGAATAAGGTGATGATTTTTCAGTATACTGAAACATTAGTATTCCTCAATAACACTTCTAACAACTCTTAGTAACGAGTCGGAAACACAGATAGCTAACAAGAAGGCCAGTGAAGCTCAAATCAACTATGACCACTGAAAAAAAGTTAAGGAAACCCGTAATAGCAGTACTGTCTAGAACAGCACGCCATCCTCCTATATGGTTTCTGGTTAAGGGATTAAGAAGAAACCTAAATAGCCAGGTGATTCCATATTCTGACTGTAAATGGAGGACTCGTCGAATGAGTCTCCAGACCGTATATTTCATCACACATTCAAAGAGAATATTACAGCTGACTTCTACAATCCAGCTAAGACGCCGTGATCTGAAACATTCCAGAAACACAGAAAAGTCTACTCCCAGAGTAATATCTACGCTGACAGCACAGAACCTATAAAGAAGTTAAAGGGAATCTAACTTGTCTGGTGGATGGCAAGAACCGAGAGATCCCCATCAGGCCCCTCCCCTTTATGTTGACATACGACCAGCCTAACCTAAACCAGCCCACCAACCCCAATGTAGCCTGATAAAAGAGTCACTAAAAATTGGAAATTAAATCTCTGTATCTATCAAGAAGAAAAATTTGAACAGCTTGCGATATGAAAACTAGTCCGTACAATTACCCTGAATACGGATAAGCAGGTTGCCGTGCAAACTATACCAAACACTGGCAGGTAAATTCAGTATACTGTACATTATACGAAAATGTCTGAGGCATCTAAGGGTTCATCCACGGTATTCTAATGCTACAGTGTAATCGTTAAAGAAGTCACACTGAGAATACTAAGGCCTAAACTGCAGAACTTTTAGAATATGGTTTTGCTGACAAGAAAACGTTACAACAAAAGATAGTTCCTATTTACAAAGGAGTTTTAAGCTCCTTGAATTCAAATTTTGCAGTAATTCAATGCAGTTTTGAGGGCAGAATAAGCTAAACAAGGATTATGATTTGTCGGAATACCATAGACAAAATGGTTCAACTTGAACTGAATAAGTAATACAGGTTGTATCATGGTAATGTCAGAAATGGTCAACAAGGGTCTTGGAACTGGATACAATAATCCTCAGAGGGAAAATCGAGAACAGACCGCAGCTTAACAATATAAGTTCGGTAAAAGTAGCAAAAGTGAGTAGCATACAGAATATGCGGAGGTAGTGAAAAAAAGAGAAGGCAGCAAATGATGATGAGAAATAGCAAGGGTAGTTCTAGAAATTGGTGGCGGACACAGTAAAGAAAATGAGTTGTCTGGTCATGTTAGTCTGGAAAACATGTGAATGTTTATTACCCTGTTTCCGTGAGTTAAGCATGGAAAAGGTGAAGATTTCCATTCCACCAGGGTCATTACTGGGAGCGTTAAAACACACAGGGGCTGTACTCTAAAACCTCCTATTTAAGGGGTATGTGTTCTGCGTGCATAAGGTACGTGAAATCGTGGTTGGAAGTCAAGTATCCAAAGTAAAGTAAAAGGCGTATATTTTTAAATGAAGCAAATTTTTGACCAAACGGCAACAAAATTTAGTCAGTAAAGAACTACTAGCTTTATAGCACCTATTCATTGCCCTTCCGAAAGAGAATAGAAGATGATAAACGAAAAATGTTAGAAGAAGCGTCCCTTAAAATTAATAGGCAAAAGATCCCAGCTCCTCAGAGAAAAAGAGCGATGCAAAAGTATCAGAAGTTTGTAATGATATGTCCAAAAGGAGATTTGAGAAAGTATAAGAAGAGTGAGTGTGTATCTTACCCTTTGAGACAGGTAATAATTTCATATAAAGTAAGACAAAATTACATTAAGACAAAAACATAAGACAAAACATTATATACATACTGCATATATATATATATATATATATATATATATATATATATATATATATATATATATATTATATGTGCGTGGGGAGCGCATGTTACTATCCTCTTCTCACCAGCAAGAGGCAGTCGTCACGGAAAGTACGACCAAATAAATTAAGTACATCTGATTCATAACTATTCTCACTTACTTCGAAAATTTGATATGAAACCTTACAGGATTCTAAAGAAACCTTCAGTGAAATTTCAAAGCGTTTATTCTTTCCATATAGAATCAATATCTTAATATACATACACACACATATGTATACATATTGTGTATGCATTATATATATATGTATATATATACTGTATATATATATATATATATATATATATATACTGTACATATCATACACGTAATAAAAAAATACAAAGGAAACCGACATTCGACTTACACATCCTCCGACATTACGTGACAGTAAACTCCTTACACTATTTCCAAGTTCGTCCAGTTTCACCCTAACTGCATCGTGAGGGAATGCATGCGCCATGACATACGACATTATGGACAAACTTAGTCGCTTGGCAAATCATTTGGGAAAGTTAATAATGAGGAGAGGCCGCGTTCGCGAGCACGGGAAGGCTGGTAAGATAGAGGAAAGCGAATGAGCGAGCGACGGGCCAAGGGGCTGGGTATGTTTCACAGGAAGAACCAAGATCAGCTTTTATTCAAACACAACACAACATATGGGATATATATTATATAAACAATGACCGTCCCGATGCAGACGCGAAAAAAAAACGTATTCAGTTATTCATTTACTTGCCGCTGTCCAAAACTAATTCTTCCGGGAGAGAACCTGAAGGTGAAGGCAGACGGAACATTGATACTATCTTAAGCAGGCGTAATGAAAGTGGAAATATAAAATTAAACCAACCCCAAAAGAGACGAAGGTTACCGGAACCAAAGAAAACGGAAACACGGAAATCATTTCACAGCTGGGCACTACAAAAAAAAAAAAAAGAACCAATGACAAACCTGAGCAGTCCACACTGTAATGATCTCTAGAGTAAAGTGAAATATACTGATTGTGTGTGTTACATAGCTACCAGAAAGCAGGCGGGATTATTGGTATAATCTCTATGGAAAATAAACTTGTGACAATGCACTAAAAATACAATGCATTTAAAAAAGATCAAGAACTTTTAGGCAATTAGACGATCTCTCCAAGCAAATTTCGAAGCACTTTACTCAAAATCATGACAAATGCGATGAGTTTTATATCAGCATTTACAAACAGAGCTCACTCTAAATGCACTGGAAGCACAGAACCTGCGACAATCTTTTGTTCGATTCACTAAGTTCCCAGGATCAGAGATGTAAAGTGAAGCTCAGCTTTAGCTTGACTGTGATCGAGTCATAATGGATGAAAGATAAAGGCTTGACCTGGATACAGGGAATAATTAAAAAGTATTAGAAATGCTGATTTTTAATGGTTTTTGACGAAACTGAAGAGACTCTGAAATTATTTTATAGACCTTGGACTGTATATGAAACAACTCATTTTACTAGCCCACAATATTTTCTGGAAATTTATCATATTTACGAACGATTTAGTTTAGGTGAATTGTTCTTTCTTTGAATAAAATCTACTGGCAAAATGTCACGGAAAAAAAGAACAAAAATCCGTGATGTAAAAGTAGTATAGAAGAGTATGTAGTGACCCCTAAAAGGCGTTCCATTGTCATTCCTTGCGTATTACAGAAAACGGAAGCTGCCTACATAAAGGGTAACTACGTTTTACATCTCTTAAGGCCGGAGACAATGACTCCTACGTCTCCCAACTTTGGGATTGGATACTTTTCATCAGTGACAACTGATCGAAATTATATTGGTAGCAACGTTAGTGTCCAAAACGAGAATAGGATACAAAAACTCAACATTATGGAACTGGCTTGCATTTGACCTATATCGGCCGTAACAAAATATGGCAATGCGTTGACGATTCCATAAAAAAATTCACTGATCGTAAGAAAAAACGGAGTCACAGACTTTGCAAAAACGCCTTGAACGATAATATAATATATAATATAATACATATAAGAATGAAAATAGCTGACTTTGAAACCAAAGCAATTCCGATAGAAATCACTTCAAGCCTATCTAGTTTTCAAGAAAAAACTAAATCCTACCATAAAAAATTCAAAATACATAGAAAACAGATACCTATTCATGGCTTATTCACATTTATTCCAACAGTCAGCAATTGCCAAAGATCATTAAATCAGTCTGTATTTGGTTCATTTGACCAAGAAATGAAAGGCGAAAAAATAAAAAGGGCAACAAAGTGAATATTAAAAACTACACACGATATGCGAGGTGTACCGGTAAAATAAAAGCAATGGACATGGGAATTTTAACAGCCAGATAACAGTTTTGAACATGAAATGAAAAGTTTAAAGGTGAAATAAAAGTTGCAATATAACATTGATACAGAAAGGGTGAACGTAAAATAAATATTGAGAAAACAACATGACAGAAAGCCCAAAGCAAAAGAGAATTATTATTATTATTATTATTATTATTATTATTATTATTATTATTATTATTATTATTATTGTTGTTGTTGTTGTTGTTGTTGTTGTTGTTGTTGTACACAGTTATCAAGCGCTCATGGGATACAAGCCTTTGCTCTTTTTTTTTTTTTTTTACTACAGTCTACAGCTCCTCTTTCAAAAACCTCCCGTGCTCCTAATTCCTTTACTACTACCTCTCTAATTCTTGCATTTGCAGACCTATCAGTCACCTGGACCAGTTCTTACCCACGATTCCTCAGGGAGTCTGCAAATTATCTGACCACTGCGTTTTTTTTTTTTTTACATTGTATTCTTATCTTGCCGCTTGGAAGCATTCAGCGGTACTGACCATCTCAAAATATGAAGGTAGCCACTCTAATCCTTCCAACTACCATTCTGTTGATTTATCTTTTACAACTGCTAAAGGATTTGAAACTTTGCTCAAATAACTTTTCTTCCGTCTCACTGACATTTTGTCATCTGTGTTAGTAAGCATTAGTAAAAAGCATGGCTGCTTAACTGTTAGTGACTACCTGAGAGAGAGATCAGAGAATTTACCTATAAGTAATGGCAAAACTTTGTTCTCTCCAAAAGCAAAGACTAACCGACCTTGTGAACAGTAACTAGACAAACTGAGACCAAAGACCATTGTGTGCTGTGACAGGTATGGAACATGTATCAATCCAGATTAGACCCAAGATAAAAAAAAAAATTAAATAAATCGCATGCGTGTAGCCACAGGTATCCGGCAGGGAACATAATACAGGAAGAAATGTAGTGCAATTGGCACTACAGCTCGCAGCACAGTTGTGTAATATTGAGTTATACTGTATATTAACAACAGACCCCTTATAATGCTCTCTAATGTTAATGATATAATGTAGACAGCAGTACATAATATTTGAGTTTCTCAGAATGCATTATCTTTATTTTAGCTTAAAACTCTGGGAAATTTTAAAGAAAATTATGTCATGAATATTTCTGATACGTATAAAAATTCTTAAACAATTCCTAAAAATATCACATATCCTTGAAAATTCCTTAAAATTCTTTGACGACTCCTAAAATTTCTTGTATCAAGGAAAATTCCTTTCTCCGGGGAACCTTCATTTTCACTACTGATATTTCTCAGGTGTTTGACGAAATTGGCCACCTTCCTGCTTACAAGTACATTATTCTCTGTGAAATTTACTCAGCATTGTCATAAATATCTACTCCAAAAACCCTTTTGAGTGGTGTTCCTCAGGGTTCTGTTTTCTCAGCAACTCTTTTCCTATTCATATTTTTGTTGGTGATTCAACCTTCCATATATCGTCCTGCCTAAAATTCCATAACCATTTTGTTGTTCACATTCAGTTTAGAATTGTTTCCTCACCAAATGACTGATCTAGTGAGTTTATCTGAATGTAAATCGCATAACTTTGTTAAATTTAGTATGCCCAAGATAAGGACTCTCATTTTCTGTCTATTTCCCATACAATTCCCTGATTTTCTTAGAAGAGTAATGTATGCTAAACACTCCTATTTACATTCCGGAGGCTAATTTACTCAAATTTATCCTGGAGAGATCACATACTTCAAATGGCTAAACTTTGAAAATCTTGGTGAATTGTTCAGATATCGCAGCTTCTTTTCCTCATCATCCCGATCATTAAAGCTTCGTGTTTTCCTCATTTGTCTTTGTTTGGAATACTGGTCTCTCACCGATAAACTGTATCTTTTGTCCCCATCCTTAATATGATGGAATCCCTTGCTCCTATACCCCCTGTTACATCTTTTCTTACCATCTGCCCCTCTGCTGATAACTGATTTGCCTCATTTCTCTAGATACTACTTTGGTCGCTATTCAATTTAGCTCAGGACATGAGTTCCTTCATCTAACGAGTGGCCTTGTTACACACGTAGGGCCACCTCTTCCCATTTACTCAGCAATAATCAGAATATCCTCTTATTATACTGTGAAGTGCCTGTTTCTTTAACTGTGCCTCCTAACTTTGGAACTCTTTCCCGCATTCTGTTTTCTTAGCGTTTATCATTTTTAGCGGTTGAACGGTTGAAGAGAATGGAAGAAATATCCACAAGAACTAATAGGGACGCAGGAGTTTTTGGTTTTATGCTTAAGAGAGTTTGGAACATCAAGTTAATCGCCACATTAAAAACAATGAATCAAATATACAGTCACAATTTAGTACTGTAATTAGTTTCCAAATGAATTGTAATTAACTACGGACAATATACCTTCTCAAATAAAAACGAATACTTTTTTACATCAAGAATTCGCACCGATAAAAATACATTTAGTTGAAAACTCATTAAAATCACAACAGGTTAACTAACAATATTCAAGTCATCAGAACTGCATGCAAAACGAAGGCAAGCATCGATAAAGACCACGGCCACATGTACACAACAAATGATACTGTGTATTCTTTTGCTGACGGCTGCACTATTCCACACATCAACTAAGAGTCGAGTAAATTAAATGAATTAGCGACAAAATCATGAATGATCGCGCCCAACTCCGATTCGATTCATTTCCACAAGCGCAACGGAAATCCAGCTATTCATATTTTATGGCATTATTCATACGGTGAAACAGACTGCGATGTATCATTAATGAAATAAAATTGACGACGCACAAAGCGATGAATAATACAGTTATTATTTGACAGGCTTTACAGCTTGTATATAATAAGATTAATCGGTCGTGTATCGATGAACTCCATATAGATAAAAAGAAACATGTTTCATTTCCGTGCGGATCCTCGTCACCAGCAAGCCGTGAAAGATTCGTGGCTTTAGGTGAACAGTCGTTCATGTGTCAAAGAGGGGGGCAAATCGGAGAATATGTACATCAAACGAATAATAATAGTAATGATAAATACTGTCACTTTTAATGTATATATATACATATATATACTGTATATATACACACATACTTAAAGTGACAAAATCTATCATTAACAGACATATATTACAGTATATATACTGTATATATATATATATATATATATATATATATATATATATATATATATATATATATATATATATATATATATATATATAACGTACTTCTTTTCCCATTTTTATATGGGGTATGCCTTGTTTTGAAGGACTTTGACTTGGCGGTGGGGTAGGCAGCCTCGATCGGTATATATATATATATATATATATATATATATATATATATATATATATATATATATATATATATATATATATATATATATATATGCATGAAAATGTACCACAAGGAAAAATTAAACACTGGGCATTATTCCTTTAGTTTTCTTCAGGAGTTTTGATACAGTGTGGTAGAAATTTACATATATAAATATATATAAATATATATAAATATATCTATATATATATATATATATATATATATATATATATATATATACTAGAGTGGCAGTACAAACGAACATATGGATGGTTGGAAAAAATATTCTGACAAGATAAACAGAAGAGAGAAGCAGTAAACTCATCTGCGTCTTAGATCAGTGCTTCAATCAAAAATTTTGTTTACCTCTGCTGGTGGGCTCTCCTGGTCTGAGAGATATCACGAAGTCCTGTTACCCTGTTACCGTTTGATTTCTCTGAGCTATATAAAAAGAGAATGGTGACAAGAACATCATCATCATCAGCATCATCTCATCCGAACCCGTACAATGCAAAACGCATCTTCGAAATTTCGGCAATCATATCTTTCCCTTCCCGAGCTTTCACTTGCACAAAATGTTGCGAAGTCTAAAGTTTACAGAAGCAAATCTTTCTAAGTTAAGTCCATTAATAAAAAACTTAACAAACCGACGTTCAAATTAGGCAATAAGCTTTAGCAAGACAACACCCTTAGGCTGATAAGGTATTTAATCAAGTATATTTGACCAGAAACGCCCTAACTATGAAGTGAGGGGATGTGTACTGTAATAACATATAATTATGGACTAACTTTGCCGTTAGACATTGTGTGGTAACTAGAGAATTTGAATGACGACGCATCGGAACAACGGATTGGGACAAACGGCAATCCAACAGTGCCTTGGGAGACAACAGCAGATATATGACAAGGCAGCGATTTTTTAAATGTTTATGACTGCCCAATAAACAATATGCTACTCAACTAAGTTCCAAGATATATTCCAGTGGAAACAATTTTAAAAATATATATACATACTCAAGTAAAACATATTAGAATTTTTCTCTACATTTGCAAGTATATAACACGCAATGAGAAATCGCATTTATTTTTTCCGTGCAACTTCTACACACCACCAACCAAGGGTCAGGGCCATAGTCAGCGGGTAATCCATCCCCTAGCCCCTGAACGTCAGGAAGTGCATAGAATAAAGATGGCCTCAGTCAGACAGCAAATACGGAAGGGGTATTTATAATAAACCCATGGGCCGCCCCCCGCCCCCGAACTGTCTCTTATATTACCAGCATTTTTTATGACTTAATTATCGTAAAAACAAGATAAATTTCAAATGAGGAAAATAACCTAAATGGCTTGATGCAACATAAACCGTCAATAGCAACGCAAGCGGTTATTGCGGCGTGGCCCTCATGAAAACCTTACATAACCATAAAAGTCCAATACAAAATTTTGTCACCTTAAACAGAATTCGGTTCCTTTCATTTCTCCTCGAAGAAAATGATGTTTGAGCATTTTAAGGTAAATGAAATGAATCATATTTGATAACGAGAGCGATCGAAACTCTAAATTACTATCCATACATCTGGGGAGAAAAGCATTCAACGTTTGTCATGGGTCACACCTACATACATCCGCATTGCCAGCATCACACGACGAAGACTGGAAACTGATTAGAAAAAAACATTCCAAAATATAAAACTCTTCCATTGTCAGTAACAGCTTTATATTCCAAACACATTAGGCTGTCAGAATCGTTAAAGTGTAATAGGTTTAGCAAAACCCCATGGGAAATGTATAATAAATGAAAAGACTTTGGCTGAAAGGATACAAACATGAAATGTCAAAAACATATATCCCCAATTAAAAACGTTTCACAGTTAATTTTAAACTGTCCTAGAATAATCAAACTGTTATTTAAAAGCAGACGACTCTTACTAACTCAATAATACCGTTCAGTATTTTCAAACAAATAAATGCAACTGTCTACAGAATACATCAAACAATCACTATAAACCTACCCTAATTAAGGAGTGCAATATCCGAAATGCAAGAAACAATGGAACAGGCTTTAAGCATAAGACTAAAAATACACTAAAGTAGGAAAATAAGGTGAGGTTTCAGAGGTCAGAGAAATACAGAAAAAAGTTATATTCCAAAGCCTTGGAGATAAAAAAAAAAAAGTGGTGGAAAGAAGACATTTGACCCAAAAGGTGCAACGAAAACAAAAAACATTTTCTCAACACTTCCGGATGAGTCATGACACACTTGCAACATATGTCAAGTTCTCCGAACAAGCTCAAGTTGAAGAAAAATTAAAACTTTCATAAAATAACAAGGTGAAAATAAACCGAAAAACAACTAATGCAGATTTATGTTTTCTCTGGACGCCACCCCAACAA
Source organism: Macrobrachium rosenbergii (assembly GCF_040412425.1). NCBI lineage: Eukaryota > Metazoa > Arthropoda > Malacostraca > Decapoda > Palaemonidae > Macrobrachium > Macrobrachium rosenbergii. The sequence continues at coordinate 64,977,300 of NC_089742.1, read as the reverse complement.
ATAAATGAAAAAAAAAGCATAAACACGACTTAATAAGCTTAGGGCGAGGAAGGAAGCGCATAAAATGAACAATATATAATCGACCATCTTAGAGCACAAATATAAAAACATTACAGTTAAATCCTTCCAACAAAAATGCAGAACTATAAGTTAACCAGTAAAATGCACAGGAAATTTTTAAATAAAAATAATCAACTGCTGTTATTGTCATTATTATTTCTATCACTCGTGTAACAAAAGAATGAAGCAAAACTATTTTTCAAATAACGAACAAAAATAAACATCAAATTACCATGAGGGCTTTAATGAAAAGCTCCACATTACCGAGATTATATATATATATATATATATATATATATATATATATATATATATATATATATATATATATATATATATATATATATATATATATAATGTTAGTATGAGAGAGAGAGAGAGCATTTTTCAGCAATGCCAGTACTATGCAATGCACAGGAAATTTTTAAATAAAAATAATCAACAACTGTCATTGTCATTACTATTTCTATTACTCGTGTAGCAAAAGAACGAAGCAAAACTTTATCTTTCAAATATCGAACAAAAATAATCATCAATGACCATATGGGCTTTAATGAAAAGCCCCACATACCGAAATATTATATATTATATATATATATATATATATATATATATATATATATTAGTATCAGAGAGAGTTAGTAGAGAGAGAGAGAGAGAGAGAGAGAGAGAGAGAGAGAGAGAGAGAGAGAGAGAGAGAGAGAGAGAGCATTTTTCAGCAATGCCAGTACTATGCACAAGAAATTTTAAAATAAAAATATTCAATTATTGTTATTACCATAAACATTATTAATACTCGTATAACAACACGAAGCAAACCTTTCAAAAATAAAATTCAGACTAATCATTAGGATTAGAAAAAATTGCTATATATATAATTAGAAATAATCAACACACAATTACATATGGAACAGAAATAAATTTCTGACTCATATCAGGATCTTTCAATTGAAAGACAAGTCCACTGCCAACCGAGCCACACAAGTCATAAAAGAAGTTGGAACTTAAGTACCACTGTACCTAAGGCTTTACGTAGGCAGGCTAGCCGCCTTGCATACCAGCGTGTTTTCCCCAAGTTCGTCTGACTCAGCAGTGACCCAACTGACACCACTTCATTCGAATTATCCTCAGAAAGGATCATTCGAATGAAATTCTGTCAATTGGGTCACTGCTGAGTCGGGAACTTGGGGAAAACACGCTGGTATGCAAGGCAGTTAGCCTGCCCAGGTAAAGCCTTAGGTACAGTGGTACTTAGGTTCCAACTTCTTTTATGACTTGTGTGGCTTGGTTGGCAGCGGACTTGTCTTTCAACTGAAAGACCTGGATCCGATCCTAAAGTGAGGCCAGAAATTTATATATATATATATATATATATATATATATATATATATATATATATATATATATATATATATATATATATATATATATATATATATATATATATATATATATATATATATATATATTATAAGTTCACTGTTTCAGTGTGTATGAGAGAGAGAGAGAGAGAGAGAGAGAGGAGAGAGAGGAGTCATTTTTCAGCAATGCCACTTTGTATTTTTTAAAAAATATAACACGAAACTGACCTTCTTGGACAGATGAAATTAACACTGATCCCACGTTTCACACAATTGCTATTATGAAATACCAAGTGTTGAAACATACTAGACTAGATTCACTGCATTATCTAAATATAACAGCAAATGTTTCGGAAACATAGAATGAAAAGTGAATGAAGGGGCAATATTAGGAAGTGATGACTCTGCACTTACAAACTGATGCTTATCCTCAAGCGGAAAACTCCGTGCTAATTTCTAATAAACAGAAGAGCGAGTTATTAGATCTGGCTTCTCGTGTCCTCTTTCGTAATTTACGTGAATACGAAAATCAAGACCAGCAAAATTCCAAACCTAGATTTTTACTTTCCACAATATTTATTATCTCACGTTTTGCCCATTTCTTTCAATGTAACTGGTTTACCAATTAGCATAATTCTTATGGCACAGCAAAATGTGTATATGTCTTCATTCCATCCCCTTTACTTACAATGGCCCATACTTCCCACGCTATTCATCTGGTGAGCTCCCACATCTCGCTCATGCACATTCATTACCCACACCTCCCATAATTCAAAATGGTAATGGTCGCAGTCCGCTGCTTATTTCGGGAGGAGAATATTTTTCTGCGTAAATTACATTTCGGGGAGATGGAGAACCCGTTTCATCCGAAGATGACATTTCTGAGAAAGAAATTATTCTCTAACGGGAAATGTATTTTTACCTTTACTTTTACCTCCTTGTTCTTTTCGCCCGCATATGAAAGAAGCCTTAACACGTAGGTAAATGCCGCTTACGCAGCATTTTGGGGGAAATTCTTCCTTTCAGTCTCTCTTGATTGAAAAGAAAATTTCTTTCGAATATCACTAATCGAGATTAAAAGAAGAGCGAGGTGATTTGGTCTGCGGTTGGAAAGGGGGCTAAACAGACATTGCGATTCGATTTAGGTCCGCTAAATTACGTTCACTGCGATCCGAGCATCGGTCGTAGATGAGGGGAAACGAGTGTTGATCCGAACGGTAAATGTATGAAATCGGCCAGAGAGATAGCGGGAATGAAATTTGTCATATGCGTTCACTGGAAAAACATTTCGAGGTGACATTCAAACCCTGAAGTATTCATTTAGTTTGTTTATTAAAAATTAATCAACACCAATAATGGTGAGAATTTTTTTAATCCCGATTACAAGGGTAGTATTTTGATAACAATTAGTGGAATCACGGCTCTCCTGACCAGTTAAGCGCAACATTTTCAGGATTTCGACTACATTTCTATATCTGCCTCAGCAGGTACTGAAATATTCCAGATACTAAAAGAGCTTAGCTTCTGGCACACGGAGCAAACTTGCATCTTTCCTCTGGGCGTTTCAGAGCACGGGGAAACGCAACCTTACAACCTTACAGAGCTCGTAGAGCCATCAGTGGGACAAGTGAGACAAATCCGCCGCCTAAAATCTGAACGACTCAAATCAAGTCCTTGGGAAACGAACACATGTAACGAAGTTTGGACATGTCGGGACCCTTGGTCTTTGACCTTCTCCATTTCCACATTCCATCAAACGAAACAACTGACAGCAATTCGGTCCTACAGCGTTCGAACAGAGGCTTTCCACCGTACGATAATTTTCTAATCTACTCCATTCTACTTTTTCGGTCTGTTCTTTTCTTCGTGTTCTCAATTATCGGCAGCCTAAGAATGTTAATGGTCTTATAACTTGACCCATAAGAATGCTGGTTCACTATGTACAGTAATGGAAATAACACTTATGCCAGCCTTTCCTTGTAGACTGACTGGCTGACTGACTGTTTATGAAGGCCAAATATCCATCGAACAAAAAAGATTACCGACGAGAAAAATAATGCCGCTACTTAAAGGAAAAAGATGTGGTAAAATGTTTGTTTACGTAGACGAACGCTCAACCAATAAAAAGGCAAATAAAAAACGTTATAAATATTTGTGATATTCTAAAAATAACTGGGAAATTGCGTAAACACAGGTAGCAAATTGCATACAGACTTGTGCAATACAGTTTTCAACTTTTGGGATATTAATTACTGGTGCTGATTAATGGAACTTGGTTTCTTTAGAGCAGCCCAGTAAAATCCATATATGAAAATCTTAGGTTGATTATGAGAATTGGAAGTTATGCTAAATTGATTGTATATAGTTATTATTCTCAATATATGCATGATCAATGAAACATATAATGAATATCATTATTATTATTGTTCAAATTAATAACACATTTCAAAGAAAATTACCGTGTGTTGTTTATGTATAGGCGAATGTTTAATTATTAAAAAACAAAACGGAAGCAAAACTGGGTCCAAACTAGCGAAAGCTGAGTTTGTATTAATTTTCATATCATAATCACTGTAGAGAAATGCAAATAACAGGGGGCGATTTTTTCTTTTATCGGAAAGGCGCTGTCATTATTTCCATGGCTCATGCTAATAAAAACCTGCATAAAATATTCATAATGCCCAGCTATAACATTTCCATTAAAAACATGACGTCGTTCATACATAATACAAAATACACCTTCTGAAATCCGCTGTTTGCTAATGCACGTGGAAAGCAGAAAGTGTCAATATGCGACTAACATTTTCCAGTAGAGTTTTATTGTACATTTTTCTAACAATCTTCGATATTTAACCCCTTTTGCCGTTCACCCCTCCCTTCATATTTTTCTATCTTTTTTTCTTCTTGCAAGCACCTTAGAACTTATCTCATTATTTTTCACCGCCCCCCATTAAGAATCTCCTATAAACGGTGTCTTCACCAATTTTTCTCTAGCTCTATTTTCCTATCTTACTTTACTCTGTAAATCTATAAACTGGCTGACCAAGAAGTGTTGTCGAGAAACGCGCCCTCTACGACTGCCATCTGGTGGCGTCCATTGCAAAATCGGCGAGTGGGTAAAGGACATGTGTTGTTAATAATTGTTTGAGTAAGCTGTCGAGACTGATGTTGATGATAATGATGGCGTGATGACGTGATATTGATGTTGATGGTGATGATCTGGCGTGACTTTGCAATGCCTGCCTCCCTCATAACTGCGTCAAGTTAGAGGAAGACTATGTATATTTGTGAAGTGTACCTGTCAACATCGTCACGCGATATATTAAGACACAGCACACATTCCCACCTGAAGCGTTAGTCTGTTCCAACAAGAGGTCTATGAACATTCGAAACTGCCGGATATCTGAAGCAAAAACTATTACCCATATAAGTAAAATTATTTGTAATGTATGATTTTACTAATGAAGTTTTACATACACACACACACACACACACACACACACACACACACACACACACACACATATATATATATATATATATATATATATATATATATATATATATATATATATATATATATATATATATATATATATATATATATATATATATATATATATATATATATATATATATATATATCCTTCAGAGCAAGAGAATGTCTGAACGCTTTTTGATCAGTCTTTTAATCTATACAGCATTTTTTTCGGCCGCTTGTACATATGGTAGTAAGTACGAAGAACAGTACGTAAAGTTCTCTGGAACCTTAAAAATACTCTATGTCACATGTTAGCACATTTATTAAGAATAAAACAGAGTTTACACCACTCGACCGCCTTCAGTATCATGGATGGACATATGTGTCTGCCTTTTCTATTATTACTGGATTCCGTTTCTTCATATATATGTCTATAAATATGTTTGAATTAAACTCTCGTCAAAATGATGCGCTCACCCTTTACGCAGTGATAAATCTATGAAGAACCTAATAGGAATAAATGATAAGCCATGTCCAAAACTCGTAATCCACTTATTAGTTTGTAATAAATGGATTGCCAGTAGTGACTTAGCATATCATTATTTTCACTTATTACATATTAACAGATAATCCTTTCAGACGTCTTACCTTTTAATCAATAACAAGCTGACAGGTGTGAACTCATATATCAGACAAACTAAAGAAAAGGTGATATGATGGGAAATAATGTTATTCAAAATGACAGCAAATCTGAGGGGGAGAGAGAAAAAAGGTTTAAGAAGGAATTAATAAATAATAATAATAATAATAATAATAATAATAATAATAATAACAGTATTTCCTTTTGACGCTACAAAGAACACTTGCATCTATCAGAATTTCACTCAATTTAAGCATTTGGTGTTTTTTCACTTCAATGTCAATAATAACACCAGAGAATGCTACCCAGGAATATTACTGAGAAGTTACATGAATCGAAGGATAAAATTTTGCGATGAAATTATGTTTTAATAAATTAAAATCCCCACATCAAAATTATGTTCAAAGATTTTCATAGCAAAAAAGGAAAATGAATTGGAAAAAAAACTGTGCTTGATTTCATTGGATTTATTTACAGGTGTTTTCTATTGCCAGTATGAAATAATAATTTTGGAGCACATGATGTCAATTTGACTACAACTCATATCATAATGCATTTAACAATGTTAATTAAAAATAAACATAAGACCCTCACCATCGCAGCATTTAGGCAACTGCATATAACAGAAACAATAAAAGAAATTATATCCCTTACTGCCAATTCCTTTGGTAATAAAATGGCCGGGAAATTAATTTCATAGTTCTCTAATAAAAGCTCAACTTCCCTCCGTTCCCTTTCCCAATCTGTCAGCCCTACACGATCTCCCCTTGAAAGGCTACTATCTGTGAATCTCTATTTTCCGCTAATATTTCCCCGAACATTTCCTACACCAACTGCCCTCCCAATCATTCTCCAATCAAACTCCAGGTCTTTTTTATATTTGGCTTTACTGGGCAGTTCCAAAGCACACTCAAATATTCAGATAAGATTAAGGTTTTTCAATCTGGTGTTCTTCCGTGGTAACCAATAGTTTGAAAATTAGCTCTTCAGCGTTGATTAGAGCAAGCTTTTAGTTAAATACCTCCATTACAAATAATGGACCCATTTCCTTACGCAAAACAAAAATCCATGTGGCTTCCTATTGTGCTATGTTGACTAGTGTTGTGCATACCTTATATCACCATCCTTAACATTAACAAGATATTAAATATGGTATATTAGTCTATACTAGCTCTCCAATAGGGCGTGTTAACTATCTCTCTTGTAACATCTGATAATTACTCATTTTAAAAGGATAAGCAATGTCAATTTTGTTCACATGCAAGTTTTCAATTCCTTCCTGTTCAATATTATTTTCGCTTTGTTATATTTTTTCTCCAAGAAATACGAAGAAAATGGATAGTTATTGTACGGTATCCCTTTACCTTGATACTACATAAGACCAAGAATATATTCTAGCCCTGGCAAATTGGTTATCAAAACTACGTCAAGGAATTTGCATGAAAACTTAAGGAATGGCTGTAGTACAAAAGAGCCAAAATGCTCTGTGGATCTGACATGGCTTCTAAAGTTAACCTTCAATATTACATAAGTCCTTCCAAATACAGATGCTAATTGGAAAGAAGAGGGATAATTTGGATTAAGTATTTCCCGGACCACAAAGTGGTTGTCAAGAAGAAGCAGAACCATTGAAGAACGGGAACAAAAGTTATTAGGCTGTTTATTTGATTCAGTTTTATGCAATAATTGATATAGCTTAAATAAACTTAAAAACCTGATCACAATATAGTGTATGCAAAGGACAGAAAATTCTCAATTATCAAACTAAAAAAGCTGCTGCAGAGCAGAAACTGCAAAATACATAATAAGATATTAAGTGCGAAAACTTATAAACGTATAAACAATGTAAATCATTCAAGAGTTACTCAGGAGAATCAGCAACTACATGAATTAGAGGTGTGAAGCCCAAGAGATAATAATTTTCTGAAAAGGGAAATCCCTCAAAATTCGACTATGATCTAAAGCAAAATGGGCGGGTGTTGGCAAGTAGCACCCTATGGACTGGATTTTAAGACGAATGGATATTTAAAAATTAAAAATTCAACGACTTTATTAAAGAATAATGTAAGTTCATTACCATATCTTGCAAAACTTCAAAGTAACACTAAATTAAATTACTATATACTATTTTTTCCATTCCTGCCGCCGGATAAAAAAAAAAAGGTGAATCAAGACCAGTATGTGTGACGTTATTTGAAAGAAGATTGCATCAGGGCACAGATGAAGCAAACCATGAACTGAAAGCCTAGCAATAGACTTAATTGAAATCCTCGATGGCAATGATTAGGACCCGTCCAACAAGATCACATCCCATTATTTACAGGCACAGAACCATAATCGTTCGCTTGGAAATCATTCGCTTGATAATCTAATATTAGCGTCGAAAATTTCCGCGTTAATGAGGGTTTCCATGCCTGAAACTAGGGGAAAATATATAACCTTTTATATCCTTGCAGCTGGTAAAGGCATTCAAGTTCTTCATGAAAAATTCCACATGCTGCCACAAAACTCAACTGATCAATTATATTTATCACACTTTTTAGAGAAGAAAACCTAAAGTCATATACTTTGTTATTGGTGAAATGAATTCGTTTCTTATTTCCTAAAAATCTTGGATATATATTAGTTTAATTATGCACTAATCATCTAATGGATTTCTGTTAGAAAAAAAAACATATGATTATAAACATGATGAAATTACTTAACAGTGTCAGGTTAAGAATAAATTTGTATGTTTACATTTATATACATAGAAAGACTACTTGTTTATGCTACGTTACAAGAAGTTTATCAGTCATTGTTACAATCAGTGAGCCTCCTCTCTCGATTAACATTTTCTAAAATAAAATAAGGTTTACTGGCCTACCCCCGCCCCAAATAGAATTAACTTCTTGCAAACGATTTTTTTATTCCCAAAATATATTCAACACCTATATGTAAATGAGTACTTTAGAAATCAACTTCCGCTCTTGTCCATGTACGCATCCATATTCATACAAATTTGTAAGCGTCTGCTAATTGTGGAATGATGCTTCTACTAACCTCTCAAAGTAAATCTCTATTGCTGCTCTAAAGGACTTTGAATACTTGAATTTTGATGATTAGCAGTTAAAAAAAATTGCCTGTCTACCCCTAAAATATTCCGCAGCTTCCGGTACCGTCCTTTGAACTTTAACATGACTACTTTTATCATTAAGAATCTGACTCTGTGCTAAGAGACTTTGCAGTTTATATACCCACATTCTCGGATACTCAAAATGGGGATTTCGCCATACAACACTCTTCTTATAACTAAGGCCATTCTTGTATATTCTCGTACCAAGACTCTTGAATCATCAGAAACTAATTAGGCGCCTTACTGATAATTATGAAGACATTATATAAGAAAATGACATCTTAATAGTAAAGACATTTTCGCTTCTACGAAGATCATTATGGAAGTAAAATCCCTTAGAGACGAAAAGCGAACCTTGCCTTTTGCTTTTGATATTTTAATATCATTTCGAAGAAATCTCAATTAATTAGACAGCCACTCACCAAAAAACATGAATGTATGGGGGAAAAATCATCTTTACATACCGCATCTATTATCAAACACCCATCAGTATCACGAATGATAATTAAAGGAAAACGGAAAAGAATCAATTCGCGTGAGAAAAAGCATACAAAGGAAGAAAAGTGGTAATAAAAGACGATTCACAACACATATGAATTGATTGAAATATGACTCCTAATTCTGAAACTTTTCTGTCAGACGCTGAATTCGACCTCTAGGCATTAATGGCTAACCTTGCTATGCTTTTTTTTTTTTATTTTCGATAATATCCTACTGGTGACGTTACGTCTTAAAACAAAAACTGTAATTTTCACGTGAAATTTTAAAAATGAGTGGAGAATAATTTATCTGCAGGTTTTTTCAAATTGAAAATTACTGTAACATCACATATATAAACTTAATGAGTTTTCTTTTCTCAAACTCTTTCGTTCCGTGGTTTACACGTGTCGAAATTGTAGGCAATTAAAAAATTTACACTTATATGAAAAACACTGGTGAATGGAATGATGTTCAATACCGGCACAGTTATTACTGAGAAGTAATCCTCGATAATGTTGCATTAACGTCACAGCGTTCAATATGCCTTCTGATTGGCATTCTACTGATTTACTTTCACCCATGTATCCTTCTGTACTACACGTATATCCATTAAAGCCAAAGCGCCCAGCGCCGTCCCACAAAATATATAAAACAGGAAGGGACAAGGGGAGAGACAAATCCACCAACTAAAAACTGCACGACTGAGCCAAGTTCTTGGGAACTCGACACTTGTAACAAAGTCGGAACATGTCCGGTCTTTGACCTTCCCTTTCCACATTCCTTCGTCACAGAAAACAATGGAACGAATCAAAGCCTATGGTGCTCAAGTTGAAAGTCCAGTGTGGGTAAAAAAGGGGGATAAAAACGTTCGCTACTCGCACGGCCGGTTTTCAATGCAGTGGAGTTGAGAGGAAGCAGTTTTCGTACACATGTTCAGCATCTTTCCAAAATGCATCATCCCAGAAGTTATATGGCACTGACTTTATATTACGGTTTCAAAAGGGTACTCCATTCGACGAAATATTTATCAGCAAACGCCTGACAGCTGCTTCTTGAAAACAGAGAGTGATTCATAGGCAATGGAAGAGCTCTTCTATTCTTTGTACTGTTTTCTTAGCGAATTACTTCAAAGTATAGGGGTCCAGTGACTTTGTTAACATAAGTGATGCCATCCTTCTTTCATCAACTACCCTACCATAACACTGCAAACAATTGCACTGTCGAAGTGATTTCTTAAAGCATCGCAAATAATTAAACTGTACCCTGACATGCATGTGATAAATGCCTGAAAATAAAAAAATATGACCAGGCTTACATGTGAACGAACATACTGAAACCTAAACAGACGTTTTAACCAAGGGCTTCAAGTCTTGACCTACTTACTCTAGAGAGAGAGAGAGAGAGAGAGAGAGAGAGAGAGAGAGAGAGAGAGAGAGAGAGAGAGAGAGAGAGAACTTCAAATTAATTTTAAATACCGAGAAAGATCATTGGAATCGGGGAGAGAAAGAGGGAGAGGGAAATACAAATACACATCCCGTAACCACTACAAAATCATGAATGACAACGAAGGCAACAAAGACAGGTGAACACGCAGGTAAACATGTAACGAATTCCGACCTTAATCGTGCAACTATACTGAACAAAATCCCAGTATTTTCTCGCTTCTTCGCTCTGCTCCCTCATGTATATTCCCATGACTGATGTTCATAACGTAATCCGTTTGTGCTCGCTGTTTGCAAACGTACAGCGGGGATTTAAGAGAAAAAGAATAACATTGCGAAGTTTAGGATCCAATCTCGAGAGGATTTTCGTATTTTATCTTTTCTGAAAGCAGTATCAAGACATCTTTACATCGTGCATTTCAGTTCAAAGTGTAGAGATTTACGCATAATGGCTATGAAGTAAAACTTAATATCATTGGTATTAAGTTTATAAATATTCGTCCTGCAAAACGAGGAGAGATGTAGATAACATTTTCATTCCGAATCATTCATTGGAACATTTTATTTCTGCAGATAATTTCAGTTTTCATAGAGAAATTTAATAGCCCTGTATCACGATGCTTGTTCTTTTTCTGTTTTCATGAAAAATTTACTCAGACTCTGTTAAGTATAATCAACTACAACGCAAAACTAATGACGGAGAAGAACGTGACTAGGAGACGAAGACTTGCAAACAGGAGAGACGGGTTATACGGCACGTTACGTGCACACCATGAGCAGTAGTGTTCGAGGATCTATACTAACAGAAGTGGTGTAAGAAGGAAGAATACTATGATTAAGAAAAACCCGAGTCTGGCGCATAAGCTATACTTAAAATTATTGATCCAGATACTTGACCATTAATGTGACAAGGCTTGACTCAACACTGAAAGACAAAGGATTAGTGAAATGCACCGAGATGTTAGATGTTGAGTATCTAAAACAGTTGGCTGTAAGTGACAAACAGTTAACAAGGCTGCCTGTGAGATTTTATAACCATATTTAATTTGGCTAGTTAAGGAAAGTCCCTATAAAAAAAAAAAGTATTCGAAGAGGAAATGCGCCTCGGTTCTAAAAACTCGCGGCAAGGAAAATAAAATTATATGAAGTAGAATGCTTCCATAACCCACCTGTAGGTAGGTGAGGTTTAATGGAGGCTTTTTCTATTGAGTGTCGAAAGAAACTTGCAGTTCTAAAAAACCACATCTAGGGAAGTGCAGACAATCATTGAGGAATGTCTATCAACCTACAAGAAAAGAAGTACTTGGATATGGGGTAACATGAAGTAAGCTTTGGATATCTTATCACACGTGGTAAAACAGATAACAATCAAAAGTGAACCGCGCTTAAAGAAAAATTTCAAGGAGTTGATGAACGCAAAGTAATACGTGTTAAGTACTGGATACTTAAGTTAAAAAAGTGCTCGAAGAGATAAAAGTGAATATCTGGAAAAACAGGCAGACGATGCTAACAAAGCCATGTATCATGGGAGTGGCACTGGTGTTAGGGAAGCGACAGAATTATTAATGAAATATCCATCGGTGAAAATAAAGAGGATAATACCTGTCAAAACGAGGGAGGGGTCATTAATAACATCAGACGAAGAACGACAACGCTGGGCAGAAAATTTTCGTGAGATCATGAGTATGAGATATGAGGTTTGGCTAATCTGACTGATATAACAGATGCTGAAGAAGACTTGAATGTGCTAATGGATGGATTCACACTTTCAACAGTGAGAATCTGTAATAAAGAAACTTAGGGAATGGAAAGCATCGAGCTGTGATGTAATCACTGCAAAGATGAATTCAGCTGAGTATAAAACTATATGTTTTAAATATAACTAAACTGTTTCGCACGGCAAGGAATAAAGGAACAAAGCTTGACGATTGGGATTTGGAAATCATGGCACAGGTACCAAAGAGAGAAACAAGCTGGTTTTGGAAAAAACTAGACTAGCATAATTATTTATATGGTACAGTTTATGTTGATTATGAGAAGGTATTTCCCATCTTCCGAACAGTAATATTATAGATCTTGCATCACTATGGTATTGCCGTTAAATATGTGAAGCTTACCGAGAGTATCCATGAAAAAAAGCAAAACCTAAACTAACGTTGATGGAATCGTGAGTTTGTAGTAAATGGTGGGGTCCTAAAGGTGAATGTTATGTCACCGTTGCTCTTTACCCTTCTCATGCAATATATGATTAAAAAAAATTGGTAACTATGGAAGAGAAGGTTTAGATGGGAGTACTGGCCGCAACTTGACGGACTTAGAATTAGCAAGTGGTGCTGGTTTAATCAACAAAAGACCACAAGATTTACCAAACTTTCATTACAAATGCTTCACACATCTAGAAAGAGGGGACTTATGAATAATCTCAGGAAACAGAAATAATGAGGAGATAGAGATGAAAGGACACTACACGGAGAAAGGAGTGGTGAAACTCGGTCTTTCATATATATAAGAACAAAATGATTTTCAATACAGGTTTTCTTGGTGGAATTTGGTAAAAGACTAAAAAGGAAAATGAAACAGTGAGCTGACTGGATAACCTGGAAATCAAAGTGACTAAGATTACATGCGAAAAGAAGATTACATATTAATCTGGTGTGATCGGTAATAAAAAGAGCATAAATTATGTGATAAAAATAAAACTACAGTATATCTAAAATATTTTTCGATTAGAAATTAAAGCCTTAAGAAGATTAGAACATTAGGAGTCAGATGGCAGAGGGAAATTCTTGAAGTCCCATATGTAGATGAAATAATGATGAAGGGGAAAAGGAAATGGCTTGCTTGGACACGTCATTCCCACCACCCAGGGGAGAACAGTACGTGATAGTGTCAGCTCGGTTCCTGAGGGAATCAGAAAAGCTGGAAGACCCAGACATACTTGGATGAGAACTATAGGAAGTGAGGATGAAGAGGAAGGGAGATTTATGGAAATGATAGCACAGGAGAGACATGAGAGGCAACATTTCGCACAAGCCCTCTGCTTTTCACAGCGTTGGCGGCGATGATGGTAATGATCAATTTTAAAGGAACTAGACAGGCGGAATATTTTCATCCACCATTTCTCGGGATTACTTTCGTGTCTTACATAAATAATAATAATAATAATAATAATAATAATAATAATAATAATAATAATAAATAATAATAATAATTAATAATAATAAAAACTAATTCCTAAATGAATCAGAGTGCCTGATTTCTCCCTATGGCATTTTCGGAAAACCTGTTAACTGGCCTCGACTATTTCATTTGCAAAACAGGGGCGAATGGCACAGTGTGATGGGGCTCAATGCGCTGCTAATGAGCTCTCCACGTAAGTGTATGAGGTGGCTAATGCTGTGGAAGTTTTCCACACAAGAGAATCGTCTACGATCCAGCACCTAAAGCATGAATGTGGTAATAACCGATGTGGTGTTTCTTCCCTGAGGCCACCCCTTTTTAGGGGAAACGGCGGATGTAAACTGGTATTTAATCCGCCTTCATTTAAACGTAACGCCCGAATGCGTTCGATTCCTCGGTCAAGCGATTCCAGTTCCTATAGAGTTAAAACATGTTCACTATATATATATATATATATATATATATATATATATATATATATATATATATATATATGTGTGTGTGTGTGTATATGTATATATATATATATATATGTATATATATAAATTATATACATATAAATTACACGGTAAGGTAACTAACTGAATTGCCAACCTGAAACTTTATAACTAGTACGGTCGAATCTGTATGCAAAAATCAGTCTCCTTTCTGTTCACGGTAAATCTAAGTAAACGACCGAGTTTTTACCGTTTACCGGGTCTAAATTCGCTTTGCTGTTTCCTACCTCTAATTTTCATCTTCGTCACTGCCCCACCTCGGATGTTACATACTCTTCACATAAAATCATTACAGCACCATGGATTAATCAACAAGATGACCTAATTATAATTTTGGTAAAAAAGAAAAATCATGCAAATAAGGACGTCACCAAAATGGAGGCGGCACTAATTAGAACCCATTCCCAATGATGATACCCACGTTCATGATGGCCCCGGCGTTACGACCATCTGGGCGAGAACCATTCCAGCGTCCATCTGAAGTGATTTCAGGACGTTTCCGGAAGGTTAATGCAGATTTCACGTCTCCAATCGGGACAAAATAACAGTTTTGATGAATACGAATAATTTCGCTCCCAGTCGACGCAATAACAACGGGTCCCGCTACGTCCTAACAGCTCGCCATCAATATAAAAGTACCATTAAGCAGTTAACGACTGTTTGGTGAAATGTTTCCGAGTATGTTCGTAACTTCATAGGATACACGGGGTGGCGAAATAGTTTCGGTGCTTCACGGAAAAAATAATAATAAAAAAATCTCTAGTCTAAAATTTTACTCGAAATGTTTGGGAGTTTGTAGCCGTCAGTGTTTTCGAAAACCCATGTAAAACACTTTGTGTTTGTTATTATAAGGGGTGAAAATGGGAAACTTTTAATCTCTCTCTCTCTCTCTCTCTCTCTCTCTCTCTCTCTCTCTCTCTCTCTCTCTCTCTCTCTCTCTGTGTGTGTGTGTGATAAATTTAAAAATGGAAATATTCATACAGCTTAACAGTTACGTATCGAAGTATCAGAGATAGCACAGGTTTTCAGAAAGCAAATATGATTGTATTCGTGCCAAATGAAGTATATGCCATGGTATGTTTATAGCCTCCACTGGATGAACTAAACCGCCCAAAATTTCAAAAAACACCCCAAAAGTGTCCCGCTTATTGCGGAGAAAGAAATGACGAACAACACAAGATAGAAAATTATGAATAAAAAAAATAGCATAACGCCACGGAGAAATAAATGAGCGTGTGTTTTTAAAAGGTTATGTAAATCTGGGAACAAGGAAAGGGAATTCCATTGCTAGTCAAACCAAACTGCATGTAAACTTCTGATCTCAAGGATGAATAAAATTCGGTAGCTGGATGGAAGTGACAACCGAGCAGAGGCTCTCCAGGTCAATAAGACATTGGCCTAGAAATGATAATGAAATACCACCTTTCGATGTGGATGAGGATCTTAAGAAGAAGTATTGGCAAGATCGCTGAATTAATCAACCACCTTGGAACATTCTGCAGAGGCTGGAATGAAGAAACGACCAAAATATGAAAGCAG
>NC_089742.1:64924005-64956505 GCF_040412425.1 Macrobrachium rosenbergii | reverse complement strand
CTTTCAGCAAAAGGTGCACACAGAAACTTAACATTGTTTCATAGACTACAGATTACTAGAACCTCAGAAGGTCTGTTTTACAGTGCGAGGAATTAATAGCAAAGAGTGAGCTTACCAACTAAAGGGCTGAATACAAATTGCATTCGATGAAAGTAGACGACACAAAATTCACATACATAGCTCACACAACACTATAATATAGTCTTGTCAATCTAGGCCTACACCCAAAAACGCCATATTTGAAGCCTACTCTACTAAAAACAACCCAGATGAGGCAGAACCTGACTCGAAAAGGACAAATTTCAACAACAAACAGAGCCATTTCAATGTTGCCAGTGAGTGAACAATGGGTATTCAGAAAATCAAACAATTCTCTTCATTCTTCTCGAGTAGACTAAATAAAATTCGCTATTTCATGATGACTTCCTTTCAAAAAGTAACCGAACTATCTTTCCCATTCCAATCCTCTATTCCACTATGTTGAATGGAGCGCCGTTATGTAATCTATTATACATTGCTGTGATCTGGTTGAGAGAGAGAGAGAGAGAGAGAGAGAGAGAGAGAGAGAGAGAGAGAGAGAGCACCATAGGCTTATCGGATATTATGACTACTACAATGGGGATTTGTTATGGTTCTAAATGACTATAAAGACCGTTAGCACAACTTAAATTCTGTCTCCACATCTTAAACATAAGTGTCTTGATAAATAAATAAATAAACAGGTCTAATTCAAATTAATCCACAGAGACCGTCGTTTTCGAACTTTATGAATTATTCCACAACAGAAAACGAGATGTGTTTACTTATTTACTAACGCAGGGTAAACCGGTAAAGTAAGTATACCTTAGTTTAACCAGACCACTGAGCTGATTAATAGCTCTCCTAGGGCTGGTCCGAAGGATTAGACTTATTTTACGTGGCTAAGAGCCAATTGGTTACCTAGCAACGGGATCTACAGCTTATTGTAGAATCCGAACCACATTATACTGAGAAATTAATTTCTATCACCAGAAATAAATTCTTCTAATTCTTCATTGGCCGGTCGGATACTCGAACGCGGGGCCAGCAGAGTGCTAGCCGAGAACTATACCGACCCGTCCGAGGAACTACTAACGCAGGGTAACAAACCTGATTCTGCCATGATGATTTTGGTAACAATAATTTATCAATTACATTTGGCAACGCTGGGTTTGCTCAGCAATTGAGTATGTGATCACTTATACAGTAAATGTCATGTAGTAAGAAATTCGTTTACAATATCGCTGGTTACTTGGTAAGTGATGTTTAGCAACATTCGGGCTGATCACCACTAAACGGAATGACAACCTATACATGCCAAACGCCACCGGGACATAATTCCATATGTAGCGACAAGACCACGGGCCTGCAACCTCATCCTCAAAACTTACGGACAAGAAACTTGCAAAAGACCTTAGAACCCGGCAAAGTGGTTGTTAGCAATCCAAATATTCACAAGCCCGCCATTTATTTTTTTCAAGAGACAATCTGGCTCTTCCTTCGGGAACACACCCCACACTACTGAAACTAAATCAGTTTGGTCAATATTTTCGCGTGGAATTTTTGGTAGGTATTCCTCCCTAAATGTGGTTTGCTGGATGTATATTTTCCCTCATGAATTGGAAAAAAAAAAAACTTGCTTTGCGATATCTGTGTTGGCAAGTGTTGCAACAACCGTGTGGCTGTGCTTATTCTAAATTTTTTCCTCTTTCTGTATGAGGCTCGCCTCTCTTTCCCTAGATAAATGGAGAATAAGGCAATAATAGCAATCTATGTATAAAAGTCAACGAACGACCTCCTAAAAGGGGAAAGAAGCAACAGAAACGCACCAAAAAGCTATGAAACCGGTCAACTCTCTCTTCCGGGAGACATATATACCGGAAATGAACCCGGCATCGGAATCATTAATACTCGTAGCTCACTCCAATTAGGGAACTTCAGCGATCATATCCTTTCGCGGAACAAACGTTTTCGAAAATATAAATATATTCACCTGGTTTTGGAAACCTTCACCAGATGTACTGGATGACAGAGCAACGTTTTTTTCACTCCTAATATAAACCTAATTCACTTCTTTCAACCTTTCCATCCCATTTCAAAGTGTCTGCTTTTCACACGAGACCCTGTTACATATCATGTAGCGATGGGAAGTATCCTTTAGAGGGAGTAGCTCTAGAAAGTGGTTCCTTCCCAGCTCTCGGCCAAGATTTTGGAATGAGACTGCTTGCCCACGCTCGTCTCCACACTCGTTTCAACGCACCACAGCCAACTAACAGACAAATAACTAAGCTAGTGCTTGCGTCAACAAAGTCACAATGGGGTTTACGGGGCATATCTAGAGCACTCTGTCTAGCCGCCCCCAAGAATCAAATCCTGGCAATTTCACCGTTGACTAGAGTATTATGACTACTAGACCAAGTCTAATGTATAGGGCCTAACGGTTGGTGCACGTTTGAGAATGCTTGTGGAAGTGACTACTGAGGACGTAAAGAGGGTAAGAATATAAATACATCAAGAATAGGTGGGATTACAAGCAACTACGTTAATACTATGTTTAAATCCTGTCAAGTTCTAACGTACGGCGTTTGCCACATTAACCACCTACGCTACCTAACCCCACCGCCTAATTCCAGCAATGAACGACAATTAGGAAAACGGTAAAAGTAAAAAACATATGGAATGACATACTTGACGGCTTACAGTCCGTATATAAATTAGCTACGGAACATGTACGGTAAGTAATAAAAATAGCACATAATGCCTCCTGGAAGTACTCCAACTCATTTGCGGGCCAACTCTTGATAACCCATTCTTCATGCACATCTATCACATAAGCCTATGCAAAACGAGTTACATTTTCTATATCTACAAACCTATAGGCCTATACTAAACGTAACTACCGTACTATAGTTTTACTTTAGTACCAGTTTTGTTGTTGTTGTTGTTGTTGTTGTTCTCAAGTCTCCTTGATACGCTTAATACAAAACTAACACTGAAATCTGCCCCAAATTTATTGTTACCGAGATATTTAGCAACGACTGTTGTTACCCACTCGGACTTGTGTTAAAGTACTTTGTTTATGTTTCTACGTATATGCTCCCGATCAGATTTAGTTTTTCCCCGTGCTAGCGAATATGAAACGTCTTTTATTATTTTCATCACTTGTAAAAGTGGGTACCTGGACGGTGCCGAAACCTTATTGGTCCTTTTGGTTCCAAGTTTCACCAGGGAAGTTTGGTTTTGCAATTCAGGAGTTACTCGAAGCAACCAGTTTCAGTTGCCAGTCGCAGTTCTTATACTGACCCCCTTATATTCTGCGATATTTGGGGGACAACGGTGGAAGACCTAGTTTTTGGTGGGGGAAAATACAAAACATGTGAAATGCATGGATGTATTCTGACGTCCCCATGATACTTCTACAAATTCTGATTCTAACTAAGGTCAGGCTTACTGAATGTTTTCTAAGTAAGAATACACCCTTGTAATCCCTCGTTTTGTGTTTTCCACCACACAAAAACCCGTTTTCCACTATGGTCGCCATGATTGCGCCATACATGGGGGGTTCAGTATCGCTAAAATTGGTTATTAGTTTCGCTACCGAAATGAATGTCAGCACGGTTCCAAAAACACACTACAGAGTCGGCTAGCCTAGGAAAATCATATTTGCAATTCCGGAATACGATTAGTTTGGTAACAAATTTATACCCCCCAGGAAGTCGACTCACCAAGGTCCAACCTAGGCCTAGGTCTAATTTGTTATTACAACACTAACGAAAAATCACGTAGTGTCAACGATCTTGCTTACATTAGGCTACTTAAGTAACCTTGTAGTGCAACATTATCAATACCCCCACATGAAATTAATATGCATGTTACCTAAGCACCCCAAAAAGTCCAGGAATAAAAAAAATAAAGGAGCAAACCTTCAACTGAAATTTAGTACTTACCTAACCTCGTGTCTCCTACGCTCGTCTCCGAATCGTATCACCGTCAGAGGTAGCCTATCTGCTTCTTACAAATTCCTAAGTTATATTAAAATAGCATTGTCACAACCTACTTCGTTTACTGAATATCCATAGAATAAAAAAATGAGTGAGCTTGAACTTTTTCTCCAGCTTCTCTTGTGAAGTCATGTTGCTTGAGATTCACGTCTGTCAAATGAGAGCGTAATCGGAAACAGCAACAATCATTGCTGATGCTCTTTAAATGTTTTGTCTTGGTTTCATCCGAAAACACTGTTTACCAAGAATACCAATGTTGGTTATCTTGACCGATTTTACGAAAATCTTTGAATACGTTCTTTGCAACATTAGATTTAATTGGGCGACAACCGTCGCGTATGAAATTGAGAAAAACAGCACTTTTCACACCACGTACATTGGGTAGACGAGCGAACACACGCGTTACGCGCCACTGTCTTGAACCAGGGTAGCCAACCGTTATCATTCAACAGGTGCTGAGTTACAGTTAACCTTCGATTATTTTACCTCTTAAAAATGAGAGGAGTCTCTTTTTGAGATTCACGACAGAAATACTGTTTATATTTAGGTCTAGGTAGCTTTTTAGATCGTTCAGATACTAATTTTTCATCGAATTTTTCCCTTATTCTTTCTCATAACAGAATTCGAGTACTTTTCATTCACCCTAGGGTAAAGACGAATATATTATGAACTACTTTTCACCCCTTTGAAATTTTGTAGTTTTGCAGATTTTTACTTAAAATAATTCATTAAGCACGGTTAAAGGACTAAACTAAGAATTATGTGTAATATCTATGACTTTTGTTGACTTACAAATGCAATCACTTAGGGCTACCAACATTTCCAATCTGTTTTAACGTTGTTCTCGACAAGTCTCTTTTAATAGGAAGATACACATGCAATAGTGCCTCAAATCTCTTCATAATGAAAAGTTAAGCTCACAGACCCTTCCTATATCATCATCATTGTTTTTCAGTTGAAGTTTATTGTTGTCAACATGATAACTGTGTTTTGAATGTGTACAGTAAGTTTCCATATCTTGGGTTTTGGGCAGCTTCTTGAATAAAATGAGGTGCCTTTGTATTCAAAGGGCCCTTTTGCAGTTTGTTTGTTGCATCCTGGCTACATTACTCTCTTTTTTTATTCTTATTACTTAGAAACACATATCGTATGTTCGATTCCTGTTTCATTGTTTAACCAATGCAGCTTAATAAGGGTGGACGTGACTTTAGGCTGGAATTCTTACCATTACTATTTTGGAATATTTGTTCTTTAAACCCTGAAACCTACGTCATTGATTTTGTAGACATTTATACAGACATTGCTATAGACAAGCTTTCCGATTACGTAGTTTTATACAAGCATTGTCAATGTATCCGTATTTAATTATTAATGAAAACTATCATATCAGTTAATGGTTATGCCAATTTAAAAAGAGATTTTTGTGTTATTTAAATCCAATCAAACTTTGTGGCACGAGACTTTGTCCCTGTGAATAGGATTAACAAAAAAAAATTTGCACGTGGTATATTATAAGGCTTGCCTTGTTCATCTGTTTGTTTATTTTCTTTAACTTTCACACAAAATATATATATTATTGCATATAATTTATAAGAGAAATAACCTTTAAAATTCATTCACACTGAGAAATATTAGTATTAAGATTTTTAGTCATAACTTGGTGATATATAATGAAAAGCAGTAAATTATTCTGCCAGCAAATGGATAAGCTTTGCACAGAAGTCAGGAGAAGTTATCTTTAGTTGCATCTAATTAAGGGAGAAATTAATTTGTGTTAGAATTCAAGATTTGTCAGTTTGTCGTAGTAAGCGCATATGTCTGTACTATGACTGGTGAGTTCATACAAATACATGTTTCATCTATGAACCCGAACAAAATTGGCAGTAGAAAACAAGGACATTTTATGAACATTTCCATTTTTCCATCAACATATGTTTCCTGACATGGTGAATAAATAAATGACTTAAACACACACGCCAGCAGGAGACCGTACCTGAGGCAGCACTGTTGAAGTAAATTTAAGCACACCGTCGGGATAACTATGATTAAATACATCTCTCTTTTTTTTTCCATAGAATCTACAGTTCCTTTGCTGGTTGGTTATCCAGTTATCGTTACTGAAGCAGGAATTTCCCAATGGCATTTTGGCCTGACTAGCTCGTAGGGTTAACAATTTTCATGATGGTACGTTTGTTAAAGAAGATGCTGAGAATTGTGATGGCATAAGTTTTTAATTGCAGTCTGTGGCAAATGGAAACATTACTAATGGAACCTGTCACCTTTCTGATGAGAGAAAATGTGATATGTAAGCCCTAATGAGCAAGCTTTAGGAAGTAATCACAATTACCGCAGTGACTAATCGACGTGCGAGAGTACTGGCCAAGTTCCAAAAATGTGGTGGAAAGAAATTCAAGAAAAATACAGACGGAAGAGACTTACAAGGAATATGGCGGAATTGGGGATCTGGCTTCATCGCTTGCATCAGCTTTTAGAATATGGATGACAAAGAAATGCTTACAAACTTATATATATCAAAAGATATCGTCATTGTTATTATTAACAAAGCAATGATAAAATCCCATTTTAAGAGAGTCAATTTTGTTTTGAATTTTATGGAATAACTAGAGTGGCGTTCAAACCCCTTATAGAACAGAATGGGTACAAATGGATGTGTTGAGCAAAGAATACCCATTCGGGAGCCTGTTTTGAACACTATTTTATATCCTTTCGCATCAGTGTGTCCATTTGCACACGCTCTTCGTAATGTGGGTAGAATCCAAAGATATGACGCTGAAGAGATCCATAGACTGTAGCGGTAATAATTTAAAAAATTAATTATTACAAAAAAAAAATCTTAACTTCACTTACATCAAACGACATATGAAGTTAACACCCTCGCATTTGTAGATATAACATTAGGAACGAAATCAGTAGGCCTAAGGAAATGTCAACACGCTGCTTTATGTATTGCACAATAAAGTTCACAAATTCGTAGCTGGTTAAACAGACCAGGAGAAAGGAATACAAGATGACTTATAATTCACATGTCCAAACGTTCTATCTATTTCTCTCATATATATATATATATATATATATATATATATATATATATATATATATATATATATATATATATATATATATATATATATATGTATATATACATATATATATATATATATATATATATATATATATATATATATATATATATATATATATATATATATATAAAGAAAAGAGAGAGAGAGAGAGAGAGAGAGAGAGAGAGAGAGAGAGAGAGTCTATTGAAGTATCTGTTTTAAGAACAAATTTATCATCTCACCTTTCTTGAGATGTTTCTGGTAGCGGTGGCCTTACCTGGGTCAGCAGATCCCCTCTCTTTTCGTCATAAGATTCTCTCTAAACCTGTCTTTACACAAAGGCCTACTGGAATGAGACACTGATATAGGAAACTAGACTTCATTGACAAATTTAACGAAAGTAACTCTGCAAAAACTACGGTCATGAAATGGAGTGACTCACACTCCCTATCAAAGGGACACATTACTAGAGGGAATACTGTTCCCCAAACAAGCATAGACATTATTTTACGCTAAACAATAATAGTCAATGACCGCCTTGTCATCAGGCAAAATAATAAGGTCGCATCGACCCCAATACAAGTCATATAGTCTGTAAGAGCA
The DNA here is from genome assembly GCF_040412425.1 of Macrobrachium rosenbergii. Lineage (NCBI taxonomy): Eukaryota > Metazoa > Arthropoda > Malacostraca > Decapoda > Palaemonidae > Macrobrachium > Macrobrachium rosenbergii. Next base: position 64,948,800 of record NC_089742.1, on the reverse strand, counting down.
ATAACACCACTTCCAAATATTCGTCCTTCCAGGACAATGTTCGAGATTCCTGTAGGAAGAGCATTACGTTATATTAGAATCCTGGAACGTTGTATAAAAAAACAAACACTTAAAACGGAAAAATACATAATAAAAAACAGAAGGGTTTCACTGAAACGTAAAATGGGTATTCCATATGTCTGAAAAAGGTACAAGTGTTAATGAGTTATCTTACCCACATTCAATGGCCATCAGGAAACCGTTCCTCACAGTGACTGTCTTATTCACAAACACAGCTCAAAAGAGCATTCAATAGACACAAATTGAAGTGAATATCCATTCTACGGTTCCTCTATAATATACCCATTAGAGAGCGCACGCATGAAAACATTCTCTTGATAACCCCTCCCTTAAAACGTGACGTCACCGTCCAGTTCAATGTTCGAAGAACCCCGCCTTCTGCACCCACAGATATTACAAGGCTTCCATCAATCTGTCACGTTTCTCCCATGCGCTTAAAACGCATGGCTCTCTCTGTATCTAACTGAGCAAACTCCTAGTGTCAGCACAAATGCATTCGTCCGATCCCAAATGCATACAGCAGACATTCCTCGCCACCGGCACCACCGCCTCTACATCGGAAGTGCCCTGCCAGGTCATCATATGTCTTTTCCTAAGGTCACCCCGTGTCTTTTACATATATACCTATATGTGTGTGTGTGTGTATATATATATATATATATGTATATATATATGTGTGTATATATATGCATATATATATATATATATATATATATATATATATATATATATATATATGTATATATATATATATATATATATATATATATATATATATATATATATGTATATATATATATATATGTGTGTGTATATATATATATATATATATATATATATATATATATATATATATATATATTAAAAGGGTAGCACCTACCTCTGTGATAGAGTCTGAGTTCGCATTTGCAAGATCCGTTGACTTAATTTTTTTTATTGGGTACCAAATTTGTATGCAGTGAAAAAGGGGGACTTGGAGCTAGCGACTTCATCCCCCACAGGCTTGTTGAGATCTGGAAACCTCTACCGTGCTGACGCATTCCATTCTTAAATAGGAAAAGACGCCTGACAAAGAAATATATTATATACAAATACAATACATTAGATAAAGCATACACTCACACACACAAACATACACACACGTATATACATATTATATTTTTACATTCTAGGGTCTGTTGGAAGAATGTAATGGGGTTTTTTCAAAGACTGCCTTTAAGGGCCAGAGCCCTTAGAATGTAATAAAATGAATGAGAAGGGGTTGAGACTTAGCTTAATCATCAGAATTAAATCAGGTATTGGAAAGTCGCCATGGGGAATGATTCACGAGTACGTTAAGATGAATTTATTTACAAACGAAGCAATCATGAAATTAATCTGAAAACTGATGATCCAGCAGGCAAATCAAATAAAATGTGAAACACTATTAGACCGTGAATAGCATGTCTTTGAAAAAGGAAGCGGTTGATGCTGGTTGAACGAGTTGCAAAGGGCCGGCTCTTGTGCACAATGGTCAATGAACTGGGTAGTACCCCCGGGAGGACTGCATATCAGACTCTCTCTTGCTTATTAGGAACGGCAGTACTTCTAAATGGAATTGATTCACTAGACTGGGTTCGACCACGTGGGGAGCAGAGTAACTGGATTCCTGGAGGAGAAGTCAGGTTAGCATTCCAAATCAAGGAGTTTCTCTCTCATGAAACTTAAATATACACCATTGAGGAAATTGGTCATTTGGAATTACTTATCCCTTGGCTAACACAATGGTGGGAACAATCTAATTCTGATCACTGAATGGACTTAGTTGGAGCTCAGGACAAGTCATGAGGCGAGCCTGATACCTTTGGTGCTTGAGCTCATTAGCATGTGCGGGTCTCGGCCTCCAGAGTCGGTTAGTCTACGCCAGTGGAAAGAAGACGTAGGGATGCCACTGAACAAGTCGGCGACTGGGTACAGAATGCCCTGGCGTCCAAGACTCGGCCGCTCCCTTGTTGTTTGCTCCCAATCCCAGGGCACCGGCCATCTGCAAGAAGTCACACAGCCAGCAAAAGGTTGTAGGGAAAAATAGGTCTCATAGTTAAGGACTTAAGAGTTAGGATCATAGCCTACCTACAACCCGGTTTCGCCCCTATTCACTGGTGGCTACTTGACCCCACAAATCACGTGATTGGGGGCGGCCGAAGAAGTGGTATTGTTCTACCCCAGGTCAGGTGACCTTGGTGGTTAGACTTTTAGTCCTATAGCAATTCAAATCTGGGCAATTTCTTCCTTCCTGCTGCCAAACCTAAGCCTAGAATTTAACTGAGAAGCAAATTTCTCCTTAATTTTGATTCCTATCTAGCAGGATACAAGGGATGAATGAAAATACCTGAGAATATATACATACATGTGTATATATATAAATATATATATATATATATATATATATATATATATATATATATATATATATATATATATATATATATTCTCACACATCCCTTTATATATATGCATAAACATATTTATATATATACACATACATATATATGGGCATGATATATATATATATATATATATATATATATATATATATATATATATAATATATATATATATATATATAATATATATATATTGATATATATATATATATATACATATATATATTATTAAGTCTGTTGACGAACTATGTGCTGGCCTGTGAAAGGCACATCCAGTGCAGGTGCAGTTACGTTGACATTGGAGGTTTCCACAGTCAGATACAGCGGGTATCTGACTCGTTCATTTGTGCCTTCTGATCATGTGGAAGCGTTGTGATTCTTCGAACACTGAACTGGTGCTGTCACTTTTCTGAGGAGGGTTTATTAAGTGTGTGCGTGCATGTGTGTACTCTCTAATGGTATATTATGAGAGGAACAGACAATAGCGGGGGATTTCAATTTGCGGCTAGGTGTGATCTGCTGGTTGTGCAGTGTTAATGGATAAGAACCGCCACTGTGAGATACGTTATTTGAAGCCATAGAAGTGAGTAAGATAACTCATTAACACTATCTTTTCCAGACATTATGTGGAAATACCCAGTTTGTGTCGCAGTGAAACGCCTGTTTTGCCATTATGCATTTCCCGTTTTGTTCTCCATTATGCATTTTTCTGTTTTAGAATATCTCTTTAAACACCATTTCGGGTTTTAATATATGATATGTTTCTTTTAACAGGAATTCTGGGTTCGTCCTGTGAGGACGAATATTTTGGAAGTGGTGTTTTTTACATACTCTGTGACATTTATTTTTGTCTAGAATAATTATGACCTTTGTATTTTGTTTTGGTGACCAGGGTGTTAGTCACTAGTATTGGTTGGTCTAAAATCATTAATTCGATTGATTGTGAATCAGAATTTCCTCTAGTTATGATTTCTACTTCTAGGGGGTGTGAGCCACTCCATTTCATGACCGTAGCTTTTGCTGAAATACTTTCGTTAAATTTACAAATAAAGTCTAGTTCTGTATCTCGGTGTTTAATTCCAGTAGGCCTTTGTTTGAGGATAGATTCAGTGAGAGGAGTCGACGGGAGAGAAAGAATATGCTGACCCAGTGCCGGCCATTTGCTACAGGAGAATCTTAGGGAAGTAAGATGACACGACGCTGTTCTTAAAACAGGGGCAATAAGAGATTATGACCCTATCTGACCTGGGTATAGGTTATAACATATATATGTATAATATATATATATATATATATATATATATATATATATATATATATATATATATATATATATATATATGTATATATATCATGCCCACTACAATTAATATTTCTACCCGGCTTAACTTAAAAAGCTGAGAGATATGCTGCCTGCTGTGAATGAAAAGCCTCTTTTATCCTACGCTTTTTTGACGAGTGTAATTACTTCGCACGGTAGCAGTGATTGTTTTTAAAAGGCATATTCTTTGGCTGGGATAAGGCGTGGATAAAGAGTGAGTGCGCAGAAAGCTAACTTAATTCACAGATTAATTAGCAGTCGGAAAATGTGATGATAAAAGACTGAAAGAATGATTCTTGCCCTTCTCTAAATACTTTATATAACTCGCTATTTAGTGAGAAATGTTCCCCTCTCTTTACGCTAAAATTTTCAAATGTGATTTTTACCTAGATGGTTGCGAGGGGTCAAAATGGGTAATAATCGTCACTTGACGGAATGTAAAATTCGTTCTTGCCTGTTATTATTATTGTGGTTGTTATTATTAAAAACATTTGCTGTTTCAGCGTCGAGTTTACACAGTCTCCTCCATTTTTCTTATAGTGTCAGTTGGGCTTCTCTGGGCCCCAGAGTAGTGAATTACCCAAATCTACTTTGATCAAAATCATGAGATAGGAGGCTAAAGAACAGTGGAAATTTATGGAAGTAAAAGAGCTAAAATCTATGGCGGATTTTTTACAAAGACCTTTGGTGCTGGCGTATGACGGGAATATGTTTGATATATCTTGGTTAGCTGATGGCAAATGCGTTAGTGGAAAAATACCGTAATTCATTATAGTCTTTTTTATACCAGTAAAGTACTAGGCCATTTATATGATACAATTGCGTTAATACGTCAAAGTTTTCCGTTTGGTCAAAATATAACTGAAATATTCTTATTCCACGCAGGAAAGTGCACTGTCTCTTGGCGAACGGCAATTCAGGGGAGACTTTCCAAGGTGACACGTCCCTAACAAACTAAAAGCCAGGTGTCGAGCGAACAAGTTCGGAAAACAGGAAGCGTTCGGAAACCAATTAAAAGTCAGAGTGGTCCTCGTTGTATTCGAAAAGCCATAGTTCTTGAAATTTAAGACATTTGCTGAAAGAACACCTACGAAAGCAAGTGGAAATCCTGAGAGGAAAAAAAGATCGTTTGTTACGGCTGCACTCGATAGGAAAATGCGTCTGTTGGTTAATGATTATTGTTGTCATTAACTTACAGTAACGTCGAAGTCCATCTTGGTTATATATGTGTGTGTGTGTGTGTGCCATACACACACAGATACATATGTATATGTTTATATATATATATATACATACATATATATATATATATATATATATATATATATATATATATATATATTTCTTGGCATATATCAAATACCTTGTAACAAATATGTGAGCTATAAGTATATATGTTACAGTTGTACATATATATATGCATATATATATATATATATATATATATATATATATATATATATATAAAAATATAAATAATGCACTCCATAAATTGGTATATATATATATATATATAAACATATACTGTATATATATATATATATATATGTATATATATATATATATACATTCTTGATAACATATATATGACATGTGATCAAAAGTGTTACAGTTGTACTATACTTAGCACGGTTACTGTAAACTACTTTAGAATCTAATTGAATCATCCAGTAGACGCTAACACTGATCGCACACTGAGAAAAACTGAATTATACACAATTAGTGACAGTAAAACCATAGAAATAGTGAATATCAAATAATCAAAGCAAAGGACAACGGTGATAAAGGGAAGACTAACAATGCCAAGAGACCTTACAACGACAATAATAATAATAATAATAATAATAAAATAATAATAATATGGTTTAGCAATTAAACGATCGTTACCTCTGGTCTTCCGATCAGTGAAACTAAGCAACATTGTGTTTGATCGGAACTAGAATGGGTGCCTAATAATGTCACTTGTCGGCTGTAAAATGAGCATCCTATATGGTTTGGGCTTGGGGCTAGCATCCTCATCCTAAAACTCAACGCTTACACAGGAATGGCAATGCCTTTTGGCGTCATTTCCAGAAGAAAAGCAATTATATATATATATATATATATATATATATATATATGATCCGATGTGTAAATGTAGTGTATATGTGTAAGTGTAATGTGTGTAATATATATATGTTTGTGGTGTAATTCTATATATGCTTCAAATGGGAAACAATGACTATGAAACAAGTGAAAAGTTCACCGAGGATTAATTGACTGATTTCTAATTTTAAAAAAGAAAGAAAATAAGAAAAAAAAAAATTAATTAATGCAAAAATAACTAAAAGAATCAAAAATGTTAAGAAAGTTAATGAAATCTTGTAACGGACGATAATCAAGGTGTTATGACTAGTTCATCTGTCCATACCCAGCGTTTCCAAACATTTTTTGTGCGTTCTCAAGACTGTCTAAAATAACTCATCTATCCGGTTTTGAAGTCGCCTCAGCATCTCGTCATTCTTAAGTGAGTGAAAAGGGTATTCATACTGTGCTATGGAAATTGTTATTAAATCATTCTCAAGCACTCTGCCGGAAAATATCTCGAACGCTTACTATAGTAAAGCTATGGGCGTTGTATTCATTCCGTAAACTGTATGCGTAAAAACCTCGTTTCGGCTTTGGTCATGGTCAAAACTACATGTCAACAATCTGTATTTGTTTATGCACTCAATTAATAACACATTTTTCGATTTTAAAACAATGGGATAAAGGCCCAGTACTCAATTACTGTTTTGTCATTGGCAGATAAAAATAGATTAGAATGTTCTAAGTAAATTATTCCAAATTAATTTATTGTGATACGCTTTACGGCATAACATTGCTACCGAGGACTCACGTTTGATAAAAGCATCACAGTCAACAGTTGAATTTTTCTTTTTATTTTCCAAATAATAGTGAAGTAAAATTTAAAATAAAATAAACTAGGAGCAAACATATCCCTTTCAAATAAGGACATATTCTCATTCCAAATGTTTCCCACACCATGCTCTGACATCTTGCTGTGGAGCCGAGCTGGGCTCAGTCTCCAAAACCATACACGGAGTCATCTGACATCAGAGACTGCAAGTCACAATGCCAAGAAGGGATTTTTTTTATTTCCTTATTGAGTATCAATATTTTCATAGCAAAGACTTCTAAAATGCGTTGAAGGGATGTCTTCACCATAAGATGAATTCAATTTGATTATTATAAATAACTTTGAAGATTAGACATTACAGTTTTAAATGGTAACAAAAAAGAGATATTCTAGATCGATCTTATTTATGACGTCGGCTTTAATTCGATGGGTTCAGTTTGTGAGTAATACGCAATATCAGTGTGTTTTGCAGTGGTACAGAATGATTGAAATATAGTTTATATCAAAATGAAAGACCTGAACGTTCATTGAATTAACCTAATCACAATATTCATAAAAATATGACATAATTGGCCAGAAGGCTCCATGGACACGCACACACACATACTTACACTTACACACACATATATATATATATATAAATATATATATATATATATATATATATATATATATATATATATATATATATACATACACATACATGGATATATGTATTTGTTTGTATATATATCATATATTGTATATATATTATATATATGCATATGTATAAAAGGTATGTATGTATAAATCAATACCTATGCATATATATATATATTTATATATATTTTTATACATACATTTAGCCTAACTGAGGACGGCTTTGCTTGAAAAAAAAACAAGACTAGTCAACATTCACATTTCACCCGCTGAATCTTAAAAAAAGAAAAATAAAAGAGTAACAAACAGGTAATCATCTGAAACTAAAGGGCAGGTCATAAATTAATTATTTTTACCATGGACAAAATAAAATAATTCGTTCAAAATATATGATCGCCATCACTACCGACAAACAGACAGGCAGACAAGTAAACGACGCACAGACGCCTGTAGGGCCATAACAGCCTCGGAAACGCAAAAACAACGGCCAGAAAATAACTCGTTCAAGCTAGCCACTACGGCCTCTTCATGTTATATTCAGTAAGAGAGCAAGGTCGGGATATTTATGTGGTCGAATAGGCTTGTCATCAGCGTTGGGAAGTGGGTGTTTTCATTCAGGTTCCTTCAGAATTACTCACTATCCTGTTTGGGTCATTTACATTCCATTGTGTTAGGGATCAATTCACTGCGTCTTATATATAAATAATAACACTTTAGGGAGAGGTCGGCATATCTGCTCATTCATATAGTATGTATACAGTATATATACATATATATATATGTGTGTGTGTGTGTGTGTGATGGGGGTGTTTAATATATATATATATAATATATATATATATATATATATATATAAAACATATATATACAGTATATATATCTAGGTATATCTACACACACACACATCACACACACGTATATTATTTAGTCTATATATATATTTATATATACATATATGAATATATATATATATATATATATATATATATATATATATAAATATATATATATATATATATATATATACGGCTGAAGACACTATTACTACCAGCTCTTACCTGTCACCCCTCGATTGAGGTATTACTGTGTTTCTGAAAGACATCTAAGTAAGAAGATTGTATACTTTGGAGAAAAATAACCCTACATCCCTCATTGGTGTTGCTTTGATCTCTCTCTTATCTCTCTCTCTCTCTCTCTCTCTCTCTCTCTCTCTCTCTCTCTCTCTGTGACCTTTTGCACCAGAAAAGCCTCAGGTGATTTAATATACTTGAAGTTATCAAGAGATAAAGCTGAATATGCAAGAGAGTCAGATGCTCAAACAAGGGAATTTCCATAACATTAAAAAGCAATCTCCGATTACGTGGATTAAGTGCGAGATGTGTTTTGTGTCATGATCGTGTTGTGAGGTCATGAACATATGTGGATATTTTAGGAAACGGATTTGTTATAATTGGGTTAAATGGTTTTTTTTTATCAGACTTTAGATATATAATTACGACAAATTAACAAATTTGCTAGATAGAAGTTATTCACATTTATCATTCATTTGACAATGGTTGGAGACTCCAAATCTGACTACGATGAGTGATGATCAAAATTTATGACTGAGTTTTTTCAAATGTTTTATGGCTTTTAGGTGGATAAGATCATACTTGATTATGTTTTTTATTTTCTTCGAAACCTTCAATACGATCTTCTTGAAGGACAAAATATTATATTTTCCATTATTATCGCAACACGATGATGTTTGTGGTTTTCTCGTAGCTGTAAATGGAATGTAAGTTGTATGGGTGAAAAACCAAAAATCTTATAATAAAAGAATAGCTAGAAACCAAAGTAAACTTACATACTCCATTAATACGACGCTCACAAACAAATACACATGTACACAAACACACACACATACCTTATCTATATTTCGTGTGTGTGTGCAGAGCTGAAGCCATGTGAATCGTAATTCTAGTGCTAATTTCATTTGTGCCAAAAAACTTTATTTGATATCATTTCGGGAGATCCAGACTGCAATGCTTATTTCAGAGTCTGAACTGCTGAATTCCGAGGAAGCTGACTCAAAGAAGATGTTTAGAAAACATCATTTGTAATCGTCTAAGGAAATGCTGCTCACTGGGACATCCTTTACTGTGTGTAACTAGAGAACATTTTCGTCCTCAGCAATTGACAGAGTATAATGAGCAGTTTCATTCAGATCAGACAAAGCAAATAACGAAGATGAAACAGAAGCTCAGCGCCATCATAGTTGAAGAGTTAATTAGTCAGGTAAAGCTAATAATCTCATTCATTAGAGATGTATCACGCATCATCCTTCTTTTAATACATTTTGCAGTACATCCTCCTAATTAGTATTCACTTTTCACTGCCGTTCAATCCATGTCCATTTTTTTAAGATGACTCCTTAACGTGATTTACGAAAAATCACATTAATTATCAATGGAATCTGGGTACAGACAAAATCCAAAGTCTTCTCGGAAACCTAACGACAGCCGTGGATTATAATGAAATACAAAGTGAGGGCCACACGAACTTGAATATACTCCATACTTGAGCAATATCTTAGAATCGTATTTCAAGCTATTTCGTAGAAGAGAACAATGTGTTGTTATATTCTCTCTGGGAATTTCGATTACCGGGGAATGGTATTCTAAAAGCTTGTATTTTTCTTTGAAACATTTTTGCTATGCATTTCAAGTCGGTCGTTCAGAATTAAATCATCTATAAATAGTACACGCAGATAGATGAATAAATTAATATATATATATATATATATATATATATATATATATATATATATATATATATATATATTATTTAACGGTCATATATTTATATATATATATATTCACACTTTATATAATATATATATATACATATATGTATATACAATGTATATATGTATATATGAATATATATATATATATGTATATATATATATATATATATATATATATATATATACATATATATATATATATATATATAGAAAAGTCCCGTGCGTATAAGTGACGAACATTCACACACACACACACACACATATATATATTTGTGTGGACACACACACGTATTGTCACTCTGATGGCACGGGACTTTCTATTATTCTAAATATTAAGCCAAAAGTGAATTGTCTGCATAGCTTATCTTGCATAACAAAAACTGAAATGGTGAGAAATGGGGAGACATGTTCCCGGGGTGACAAGGCTAGTGTAGGTAGAGGGACGGATTAATGCTTTGAGATGGTCTATCACAGGGAAATAGTGGAAAACGATGAAAAACTATAAATAATCCGAGAGAAGGAGAAAACGTAGAAAGTGTTGGACAGATGTTGCGAAAAAATGATTGGAATGGAGTGTCTTTAATATTCGGGAAACGCCAGCGTGTGCAAGATGCAAGTGAATGGCGCAGTTTGCATGTAGAGGGCTCCATCTAACTGCTGTTGAACCTTCCCTGTAATTGCATGTGGAGGGCTCCGTCTAACTGCTGATGAACCTTCCCTGTAATTGCATGTGGAGGGCTGCGTCTAACTGCTGATGAACCTTCCCTGTAATTGCATGTGGAGGGCTCCGTCTAACTGCTGATGAACCTTCCCTGTAACTGCACGTGGAGGGCTCCGTCTAACTGCTGATGAACCTTCCCTGTAATTGCATGTAGAGGGGTCCGTCTAATTGCTGATGAACCTTCCCTGCGACTGCATGTAGAGGGCTCCGTCTAACTGCTGATGAACCTTCCCTGTAATTGCATATGGAGGGCTCCGTCTAACTGCTGATGAACCTTCCTGTAATTTGCATGTAGAGGGGTCGATCTAATTGCTGATGAACCTTCCTGCGACTGCATGTGGGGCTCCGTCTATATATGCTGATGAACCTTCCCTGTAATTGCATGTAGAGGGCTCCGTCTAACTGCTGATGAACCTTCCCTGTAAATGCCTGTAGAGGGCTCCATCTAACTGCTGATGAACCTTCCCTGTGATTGGATGTAGATGGCTCCGTCTAACTGTTGATGAACCTCCCCTGTAATTGCATGTAGAGGGCTCCGTCTAACTGCTGATGAACCTTCCCTGCGATTGCATGTAGAGGGCTCCATCTAACTGCTGATGAACCTTCCCTGTAATTGCATGTAGAGGGCTCTGCTGATGAACCTTCCCTGTAAATGCATGTAGAGGGCTCCGTCTAACTGCTGATGAACCTTCCCTGTAATTGCATGTAGAGGGCTCCTTCTAACTGCTGATGTACCTTCCCTGCGATTGCATAGTTAACTAATAGGGTGGAAGTTTTCTACGCACAGAATAGTGTCTATTTTGTATTAAATAAGGAACAAACTTCTGATTGAAATCTTATTGCAGTTCGAACGCGTGAGACTGTTTTGAGGTTACCATTTCGAGGCATTTTCTTTCATTTCCAAATTTCTAAATCTCGCAACTGAAGTATTTAGCCATTCCTCTAACTAGACGTTTAAATTTCAGTCGGTTGTTTCCAAACGTTAATCTTTCTCATAGCGAAACAAACGACCACAAAAAGGAATAAATTCTCAAATTCTAACAAAAGAAGAAAATAAATTCAGAGAGAAACGCCACTATAAGCGAGAATCCTTACTAGTTCAGATACCACGCAGAGCAGCAATGGCCACTGAACCAGACAGAACGCAGTCATTAACACTGTCGGAATCTTGTACGCTAGACAGATAGGTGAGTGCGGAGGTCTGTGCAGCAAGCAGATTTCAAATAAAGGTTCTTGGTGGGATCCAGTGCTCTGGGGGCAGCCACGTATAAATGGTTATATTGCACAGGACTAGCCTAGCCGTGAAATTAATATTTTCAGTAGCTTGCTACCCTTCCGATATTAATCGATTCATTTTTATTCATTTTCATTTAGCTGTTAAAGAACTTTATCTCGGATTTAATGAAGAAAGTAAATATTTGAAACTTTACCTGCTCAGAGGAATTATTTTGATACGATGATTTGTCTTCGATATAGTGACCCGTTCGACGTGCCACTGGTCGAAGTTTAGCCAGCACTTGGACAGGTGGTCACCAAGAAAAGCCAGATACGTCGTCACATAAGCCATTAATGATGCAGGGCATGGGGCTAGCAACCCCATCCCAGAAACACTTGCTGAACACTGGGTAATGCCTTTTGGCTCCAAACCCCTTCTAAGGAGTAAAAGTCGTATGATGAGTAAGAATGGTAATTAAATCGACAAAAATTGTACGCGAAATTAAGATATGTTAATATAATATGATCTCTATTGCTATGAGGACACTAATCATGGAAGGACAATGAACCTATCTAGAGGATTTTGTTGGTTTGAGAAGAAAGCTATAAAAATAAAAAGAACATCGGGGATTAGATGGTAGGTAGGTCATAATGAGAACTAACGCCATGAGAGATATGAATGGAAATAGAGAAGCCTGGGATATATTCTCTGCACCATCATGTGATAGTGTCAGTTAGGAATCTATGGACGACTTACTAGGGCAAGAACTAGAAGGGAGGCTGAAGATAAATGATGATTTAAGTAAGACAAAGCACAGAAAAGAAATGAGTGGCGGAATTTCACACACGCCCATTTTGTTTTGCATCGTATTAGACGATTAGATGTACATGCAACCATGTACTATATATATATATATATATATATATATATATATATATATATATATATATATATATATATATATATTTATATATATATATATATATATACATATATATATATATATATAGGTAGATAGACATACTTACATAAATATAAATATATATATGTATATATATATATATATATATATGTATATATACATACATATACATATACACACACATACATATATATAGATATATATATATATATATATATATATATATATATATATATATATATATATATATATATATATATATATATATATATATATATATATATATATAAAAACAAATATATATACATATATATACAGCAGAATCACCAAACTTGAACGACATCATAATTTACAAGTTAGTTATGTATAATTCCTATGTACTTTATAGCATTCCTTATGCACATATTTCCTGACTGTGGTCAATGTACCTTCAAACAATTACACTTAAGTACTCCAGATTTTGCATTTTCACCTGCCTGTGACCAATTTCACACGCTCACACACACACACACATATGTATATGGGTGTGTGTGTGTATATATATATACACATATACATATATATATATACATACATCATTTATATATATATTATATATATGTATATATATACACATATACACATACACATACACATATATATATATATATATATATATATATATATATATATATATATATATATGTGTGTGTGTGTGTGTGTGTGTATGTATACATGCTTGCCTACATAAATAAAAACCCTGATTGTTCAGGCACATCCTTATACAAGAATCCTTCAAATACATCCTGCGTTTATTTGCAGGAAAAAAAAAAAGCGAAACGAATTTCGGTCGAAAACGTTTTCTGATCCCATATGAAACTCTGCCATGGACATCATCTAGGGCATAACTATGATAAATCAATATACAACAAACGAATAATTTTTTTCTATATCGAATGAAAGACCGATTAACTGCCAAATCCAATAACGGTGACCGGATTCAGAATTTTTCATTGGTATATTTGCAATTCAGGTACACAACTGTACGGCCGCGCAAAATTCACTCTGGCCTGTATGTAACTTATGCGTTTTGAAATGCAAAAAAAAAAAAAAAAAAAGATATCGTCTCTATCAACATGGGAATTTTAATATCGTGACTAAACTAATGGAATAAGAGAGATAGATAAATAGATAGGTAGATGGACGAGAGAGAGAGAGAGAGAGAGAGAGAGAGAGAGAGAGATCAAGTAAATTGATGGCGTCACAACATCAGTGTCAATCGAGGAGAAAGACTGAATAAAATGCTCAGGTCACAACTGAAAAAACTAACGAGGCGAGAGACAGACAGACAAAAATTTATACAGTAAACTTTTGGCGTTGCAATGGTAATAATTGTCGAGGAGAGAGAGAGAGAGAGAGAGAGAGAGAGAGAGAGAGAGAGAGAGAGACTGCGTTGCAAGATCATCAATTACTGTCACGTGTGGAAACTCGGGAGCAGTTAAAGCTTTGATGAGAACGAGAATTCCTGGTGAATATAATTCTCAACTGGGCAAGGCTATTCTTGTAGAATAAATTCATATCACTTTATCATATACTTAATTTCACACTGGGAAACTTTAGGTAAAATATTGACAGAAAGAAAAGTAATTTTCATTGTGACGCAGTGAACTTCAAAACATTTTATCCCACATACATACATGCAAAAATATTTTTTTAGAAGAGTGAGACAGATGTGCATAATATTACAACTTACAAAATAGAGAAATAGCCTTTTTTTTTCAAAAAACACAAGCAATGTTCATATCATTCTCATGGCAGAAATGTGTATACTCTATCAAATTTAAGACATTCATTTTATAGTCTTCAGGAATGCTTTGAAAAAAAAATTATCAAGTCTTTAAAACTTATAATTTCGTCCAGCCTGCAGTCAAATTACTAATCACTGAGGCTCGGGTCCCACTTTTAATAATGATGAAGTATGCAAGTTAACTTCTACCTAAAAAAATAATTTTTGTTCAGATAAGCAGTTTGGGAAATGTTAAATCAAAAATTGTTCTGTGATATTGTAATTAAGGCCAATCATAATCAAATTCAAGAAGTGATACTGTAATTTAGTCAATCATAATCAAATTCAAGAAGTAATATTGTAATTTAGTCAATCATAATCAAATTCAAGAAGTGACATTTCATTTTGCTAACTTTTCATAAAGAAAGTGAAACATTATCTTAAATGAATATCGATGTGTCAGTAATTGTGGATAAAATCAAGAATGGAATGAAAATTCTATTCATATTTTACTGGAAGATTCAATAAGGAAAGATGAGCTGTGAAATCTGTATTTCCTCCTTGAAACAAACATTTAAGTAGTAACAGTAAAATATTACAATATAACCTGAAAAAGAGACTAACAAATCTCATCTGTCTTTCGAGTTTGGCATAAATCCAAAATAAAATTGTAGTTCGTGATAAAACATCCTACAAACTACTCCAGTAAGATACATTATTCAAAAGATGTAAAATCCAATGATAGAAATTGTTTTATAGAATACCTAGGTGAGATATCAGTTACTAAATAAGGAAAGTAATCCCAGAATCAAATTTCGTTCATCAGAGTGAGATATTTTTAAAACCATGAAGTACCAGTGTTCAAATATCTTAAATGACACAATGGGGAGATGTCACAGTATTAAAACAGCTATAAAGATCCACTGAAAAGAACCTTAAAAGATACCATACTGACATTACATAGTATTTTTTAAAAAGTAGGGAAACAGTACACGTAGCTTCCATAGAATACGCAAACTAGAAATCGTGATATTTTACAAATGGAAAAGATCAAATCAAGCTGAATATCACAGAGATTGCAGAAAAAGCCGTAAAGAACCAAATTAATCTTCCTCCGTCCAGAAGTCAAAGCAAACCTTTAACAAAAGCGCAGTTCACGATCAATTTCACCCGGCGAAAGAAGATTAAATATTTTGATAAGGATTAACATTCATATTCAGGAGGTGGATTAATTGGCGAATTAACTCCTGATTTCCGGCGGTGTTTACATTCTCTAATATTAATAAGGGGCTCATCCAGCCCTCGATGTGAATCGGCGGGCGCTTAATGAGGGCACGGAGTAACCCTCCTGATTTCCTTTGAAAGGAACCCGGCCTTTATTTGCAGTTTTGCGAAGGGATGCAGAAGAACTGGAGGAGGTTTTCTGAAAGATGAAACTTGCTTTTAAGATATTAATACTACTGCTACTATTACTGATAATGATAATAATAAGGATGATAATATTCTAGTGACGTAGCATTCCGTCTTTTGTCCTGAACTGTGAATATAGTATTTTGGTGATTTTTCAACCATGCGGGTCACAAGGGTGGATAAGGTCATGTGGATAGGAACCAAAACTCATAATAAGTGGGGGGAATCTGAAGAACATCACCTTTCACATCTCAAAATGCAACACACACACATACACACACACATATATATATATATATATATATATATATATATATATATATATATATATATATACATATATGTGTGTATGTATGTGTATGTATGTATGTATGTATGTATGTATGTATGTATGTATATATATATATATATATATATATATATATATATATATATATATATATATATATATATATATATATATATACTGCATATACATTATACATATGTGTGTGAAAAATTGTGAATGCATTACTAATGAGTTTTCTTCATATTTATATTACTAGAGGATTCATGATTGATTCCACGGTTGAAGGTTCAACGTGGCATTGACTGTTATTCCTTCCGCTTTGAAGCCACTCTTTTCATAGGGGAAATGGCGTACTATGTAATTCGACAACAGCTGTTGAAGCTATCTTGATACTGGGAGCTATGTCTAAATATTCTTTATATGCTGCTCCTAAAATCTGCATGAAATGAAGATGATCAAACCAAAATTTTAATATTGTTTATATGCTGCTGCTGAAACTGCATGAAATTAAGATGATCAAACCAAAATTTTAATATTCTTTACATGCTACTGCAAAAGCTGCAGGAAATTAAGATGATTAAACCAAAATTTTAATATTATTTATATGCTGCTGCAAAAACTGCATGAAATTAAGATGATCAAACCAAAATTTTAATATTATTTATATGCTGCTGCAGAAACTGCATGAAATTAAGATAATCAAAATAACATTTAACCATGAGTGAAACTGATAGTAAAAAGTACGCATTATACATCAAAGCAATCATACAAATCATCTATTTTGATTTAGGCTTTAATTTTTTTATTATATTACCACTGCCTAACATTTTTAATTCGTAATCAGCGATACTCCGAAGGTGCCTCGAGAAACTGCAACCAAGGTTATGCCGTAATGACCTTGAGAGAAAGTTAGCATTTCCATCGTTTCAGAGGTAATTGTATTCTCTGCGAGACGCGATAAAACTTTAACCCTTCGGCCAAATCCTCCCCAAATATCTGAGAACGAGCAAAAGTTTCAGGAAAGACCCGAAAGTCTGTTTACGATAAACACCGGAATAAACACTTGTTTGCAGCGTCGCTTCTTAAATGCAATGGCCCCAGGCAAGATTACATTGGCTGGGTGGTTGGGTGGGGGGTAGGGGGAGGGGTGGGTATGTCTTAGTGTGTGCTGATGGTGGTGGGGCCGTCCTAGATAGAGGCAAAAGAGGATTTACGCTGAATAAATTATGCGATTCGCGAAATGAGCGCAAATTCTCCGATCCCGTTTTCTTTCTCTCTCTCTCGATATCGTGTTCTTTATCTGTACATCCTAAATGCTCATTAGTGAGGATTCTTAGTAGACTTGCCTGATTCTTATCAGGAAATATACGGTTTCCGAGTCAGTGCAGGGTCTAAAGACGTATACTTGAAATAAGCTGTTATACACAGAAACATGATGTAATTCCTACTTAAATTAATAAACTACATTATACACAAATGTGTGCATGAACTCGAGCTGGGTTCGAAATGAACGATTAGACAGAGCGAGATGGGCATGTTCTGTTAAAACCCATTAGACCTTTATTGACCTGAGCAGCGAAAAAAAGATAACTCTTCAACCGTAGTGGGTCGCAGCCAGGTTAGAGGTGGGCATGAGGCAGCCTCGTCTTAAAATGCTAATTCGAAGATCCACTCCTTAAATGGAAAAAGGTGTCATATAAAAATATATACACACACACATATATATATACTTTATATACATATATATATATATATATATATATATATATATATATATATATATATATATATTATATATTATATATATATGTATATATGTGTGTGTGTGCCCGCGCGCATGAGGGAATTCACGAGCTTTAACTAGAATATTTTTTTTTTATCATTCTTGATCACTTTCATCTGCTATTGATGAGAAATTTCTTCGTTCATTGGCGTCCTTAAACATTTTTTTCTGTACAGTTAACGCCCTTCATTCATTTGTAGCAAGGATTAGTCATTTGTAATATGTACATAATCTTTTTTCAACATTTATATCGTTTCCATAACATGAGGTGGCTACAGAGTGCACTGAGCTGCCCTTCATATAGAGTCATCTTTATCTTTCAGGCACCCTTCGTGCTTCTGGATATACGGACATTCTTATTCAGTACTTCTTTACGTCATCTGTCTATTACTCTCTTGACCTTCCTCTCCTCACTACCAACACCTCTGTAGGGTGTCACGTTAAGTGATGGTTTTGCGGGAACTGCTGGTTCCCCGTTTGCTTTGTGGATTGCCCTCCTTACCTTCAAGTTTTTTTGTTTTGATGTTCTCGTCCGGTGAGCTGCCGTTTTTCTTTCGCCAGTCGGGTCTGGTAGGGCCAGCGAAGGTAGCGGCAGTGGCAGCAGCAGCAGGCAGTTTTTGAGTCGACGTTGGTCAGTTTTTGAGCAACAAATTGGAGCACGCCTGCAGTGGAGCACGTCGTAGAGGTGGAGTGTGACCATGAGTGTCGTGTGACCACGAGCTGCTCATCTTTGATGACTGAGGCTGTCACGTCTCCATCGGGGTTTTCTGGTTTGTGGGTTCTTGTCCCTGTCGTACGCAGCTGAGGGCTGTCTTGGTGCCCCGATGGAGGACATTTGTTTTTTTTTTTCTGCCTGCTGTTGTTTTTTTTGCCTTTTTTTTAAATTTTAAAGCTACTTTTTTGTTTATTTTAATCGTTGTTTTTGTTTAGTGCTGCCTTTTGTTTTTCTTCTATTTATGGTTTTATCTTTTTACCAGACCTGACTCACTTGTAAATTTTGTAAATAAATTAATTTTAAGCCTTATTTATTTTTTTGTTGTTTTCTCCTCCTTTGTTTATTGCATCTGCCGTCAGTCATGACAGCCCCGTCCTGAGTATGTTAAAAAGAACCTGCATAACATTCCTGGTCGTTACAATAACGACCGTGACAGGATGGCTCTGTTTTGCTGGCGGGGTTACGGCATTGGAGGATCATGAGGGGTAAAAAAAAAAAAATAATTTTTTTTTTTTCTTTTAGGTGGGAGGTGTCACGTTAAGTGATGGTTTGCGGGAACTGCTGGTTCCCTCGTTCCCCCTTGTGGATTGCTGCCTCCTTACCTTCAAGTTTTTTGTTTTGATGTTCTCGTCGGTGAGCTGCCGTTTTTCTTTCGCCAGTCGGGTCTGGTAGGGCAGCGAAGTGGCGGCAGTGGCAGCAGCAGCAGGCAGTTTTGGAGTCGACGTTGGTCGAGTTTTGAGCAACAAATTGGAGCACGCCTGGTGGAGCACGTCGTAGAGGTGGAGTGTGACCATGAGTAGTCGTGTGACCACGAGCTGCTCATCTTTGATGACAGCGTGAGGCTGTCTGACGTCTCCATCGGGGTTTTCTGGTTTGTAGGGTTCTTGTCCCTGTCGCAGCTGAGGGCTGTCTTGGTGCCCTGATGGAGGACGTATGTTTGGTTTTTTTTCTGCCTGCTGTTGTTTATTTTGCCTTTTTTTTTTTTAAGCTACTTTTTGTTTATTTTAATCGTTGATTTTGTTTAGTGCTGCCTTTTGGTTTCTTCTATTTATGGTTTTTATCTTTTACCAGACCTGACTCACTTGTAAATTTTTTAAATAAATTAATTTTAAGCCTTATTTATTGTTTTTGTTGTTTTCTCCTCCTTTGTTTGTTGCATCTGCCGTCAGTCATGACAGCCCCCGTCTGGTATGTTAAGAACCTGCATAACGGCCCACTCTGGTCGTTACAGAATTTAGTGCATTCATTTGCACCTCATGCGGTGCACTTTTAGGCCCTTATTTTTAGGTTCTTTGCAGCGTTCCTTATTTTTAGCTGCAACACCTTTCGTTTCACTGCACCCCGTTCATTCTCTTTCTTCCATCTTACTTTCCACTCTCTCCTAAAAATTAATTTATTGTGCAACTGCGAGGTTTTACTCCTGTTACACCTTTCAAACCTTTTCCTGTCAATTTTACTTTCAGTGCTGAATAACCTCATAGGTCCCAGTGCTTGGCCTCTGGCCCTAATTCTATATTCTATTCACATCTGAGACTTCCAAACTGTACACGCTTTTAACACGCCTATCGTCTTCCATTCTTTCTACATAGCCAGACTCTCTCAAAACAAGGCTTCATCTTTTCGTGTCTACTAACATTTTCATCATTTCTAATATCCTTAAATCTCCAACTTTTGCAGTTCTTACGCCACACATACGAAGCAAACATTTTTCCTAAATAGCTTCGTTCTTCTTTTCTTCCATTAGAAATCAACTTCGATACATCACTTCCAATAAGGAGAGTTGGCTCAACCCACTCCTACTACGTTCCCACCTTGGATTCCATAGTTGCTACCTTCCTTGCTCCACCTGTTTTGTGATTCATTTCTCTCAGCCTACCATCAGTAGTTATCACTCGCAAATATCTATGTGAATTATCCTTTTCCTCTCTTCCACTAGTTATATAAACATTCATTGTGCCCTTACCCTGGTTTCCATTTACCCTCATAACCATACTCTCCTCACATTTACTCTAAACTTTCGCCCCTTGCAAAATACTTTCATACTTCCGCTGGTTTCTGTGGTTCCTCTCCATTATCCCCAGTCAGTACTGTATCATCTGTAAATATCAACCATTCAACGCTCCATTTACGACTCATTTGCTATTTGTCGACTTTACACCCATATCTGATTTTCTTTCTCTGACTTCTCGGATATGAGGCAGGCAAGGAGACATGCCACACCCCTGTCTCAGACCTGCTTTTCACAGTCATTCTCTCGCTTACGTAATTGTTCTAACACGCGCATCGCTTCCCTTGCAAAAACTTTTAATCGCTCTCAACAGCTTATCTTCCATACCTTATAATCCTCAATCACCACCATATTGCTCCTTTACTGATTCTATCAGAAGTTTTCCTCGGTCTGTCCGTCACGTGCAGCATATGTGCGTATGTGCGTATGTGAGCGTGTGCTCATAAGCGTAGTGTAACACTGAAAAAACTGAGGAGGAAATTACTCAATTAGAAAATCACCACGCGAACTCTCAAGCCAGTTCTGACGAAATCACCGGGAGCGTTGCTGCGTCCTGCGCTGCCGTTCAGCGCCAGAGCACATCGAATAACCCTTAAAACTCGCCAGAGGACAAGATCCCCCTTCGAAGGCGAACGACAAAACCTTTCAGCATTTCCTTCAAGGAGTTTAATTAGTTCCTCATCTGCATTTGGGGTGGCCACCCTCTTCGAAACAAAAGAACAAAGAACAATAGTGCACTGTTTTATCTGAACTCCGTATAACAAGGGAAACTTCGGTCCAACCCTCACCCAATTAACATCCCGACTATGAGCGCTGAAATGGGTGACATGTCACCACTTTGGGACACGCGCGGGTGTGGTGATGCGTGAATAATGAAAGATATTGGCGAAGCATTTCCATATATGCTTGACTTTCACTGTGGTTCGGGTCACGGATCTTGGATTTTTTTTTTTTAAATATCAAGTATGCCGTTCCGTACCTAGCCCAACAGGAGAAGAAATTACAGGTAATCTTCATAATTTCTCGGTTAGAATTATAGAGTGCTGATTACCTTGTTGATGATAAATATTGACTTTACTCAAGATTTTATAGCGGAATACGGTTCCACTTTGGGTGCAAAAGCAATACTTGGCGGGAAAAGAAAGCGATATATTTGTTTTTTTATTCCGCATGTCGTAAACTTAGTGTTAAATATATTTCCAAAGAAATATAATTCACTGAAGATTAACGCTTAAGAAAACGGAGACGTGACCGCCGAAACAAAAGCAGCTATCCTTGCAAGCTGGCTTCTCGCTTGTTACACAGCCAGGAATACTTCTACTGCGTATTCTTTTTACAAAAAAAAAAAAAAAAACACACAAGATTGGAACCGTTATTGTGTTCACTTTTTTTCAAGCTAAAAGGCTGTTATTGTGAATCTGACTATAAAGCTCAACGGTGGACTTCTGTACAGCGAATATTATAATTGATTAATGATATTCATGTTTTTAGCCAATTTTATTTATACCTAACAAAAATTGCATTTCTGAGGTTCTTTATTTTGTTTATATATTCATGCATGAATGTATAAACAAAATAAAGAATAAAAGATTTATCTAAAAATTTTCTCTTATTTCCAAAACTGCAGATATTTTAATCTTATTTCTCTCCAAGTTTTTAAAGACCGTGGTGGATGGGTGTCATGTAGAATGGCATGGGTTAGCAACCTCATCCTAAAGGAATTGCTGATAAACGAAAATTTAATGCATTTTGGGTTACCCACGAAAAGAGGAATAGCGTTTATTTACACATAAAACACACACATACAGGTATGTATATGTATATATATGTATATATATGCGTATATACACATATATATTTTTTATATATAAAATTATATATATATGGTAAAAAAATAGAACTATATATATATATATATATATATATATATATATATATATATATATATATATATATATATATATATATATATATATATATATAATATATAATATATATATATATATATATATATATATATATATATATATATATATATGTATGTATACTGTATATATATGTATATGTATATATGTGTGTGTGTATGTATGCATGCATGTATGTATATATGTACAGATATTCGGTCATATACAAGCGAGTTCTTTGAACGTTTCTTTACTGGTCTTCCCAAACTACTTTTGCAACCTCAGCGATCTCTGATGCCAATTTAAAGCTATTTTTCAAAGCAAAGACTAAAATCCTTAGCAGATCTTTTGAAGTTTTTGGTGACAGGCTTCAGCAAGATTGACACCTGTAGATTCATTGTCCTCACCTCCAGCGTTAATTGTTGCATGTCCTGTATGGTCATTGGACTGAGATATTTTTATTAAATGAGGTTTATTTTATTTTTTTTTTCAGTTTGAGTTTTCTATAAAAGAAAACTATTGTACCAAATGAATCTGTCCGTCCGCACTTGTTCTGTCCGCCCTCAGATCTTAAAAATATTGATGCAGAGGGCTGCAAAATTGGTATGTTGATCAGCCCACCTCCAATCATCAAACGTACCAAAATTGCAGCCCTCTAGTCCAAATAGTTTTTATTTCATTTAAACCACAGTTAGTTATAATCGTGCGTCTGGCAACGTTATAGGACAGGGTACTTCCGGACTGTGGTTAAAGTTTCATGGGCCACGGCTCGTACAGCATTATACTGACACCACCGAAAGATAGATCTATTTTTGGTGTCCTTGATTATACGCTGTACAGAAAACTTGATTGCGCAGAAGAAACTTCGGCGCATTTTTTAATTGTTTTTAGATCGACCACGAATACAAACTGACAATCAAATGCGTTCCCATCACGGACATTTTTGGCATAACTATCAACGTTCATACGTTATTTGGAGACTTACGGGCAGCATACAAACATCAGTTATAAGAAGCAACAACGTTCCATCTTTTATTTGTGAAACAACGCCTTATTTTAGAATATATCGACATATTTTCTTGATGGAATTAAATCATGAATTCCTATCCCTTGTTTAATGCGATGATATTGACCAGGTAATGATAATGTAAATTAAACCATGCAGATGTATAGATAGATAGCAGATTACACCACAATGATATATAGATAGATAAAGAGACAAATAAAAGACACGGATGATAAAGAACAGTTTTATAACAGGTAAGGGGAAACAATAAACATTATCATATCGCGAGAAATATGGAAGCCATTAACTTTATGTTATGTCCTTAAAGAGGATGACGTCGGAGGCACGGAAGACAGCCAAGACCTGAAATTGTCATCATTTCCAGGTTTCTCAAATGAGTGTGTGAAAACAGTTACACGCACACACACACACACACACACACACACACACTGGCATATATATATAAAATATATTATATATATATATATATATATATATATATGCCATATATATACATACACACACACACACATATATATATATATATATATATATATATAATATATATATATATATATATATATATATATATATATATAATTCATACGGTATGTGTCTTGTGCGGACCACGTATTATTCAATTTACGTGGTTTTCACGGCCTGCAAACCAAGATTACATTTTGTAACCTGCCACTTGAGCAAAAGAACCTCAAAGACAGTCGTTAATTAGCCAAAGGTCGCCAGTTAAACCTAATTAACATAACAAGAATATTCGAGATGAATTTGATTTTTAAATGCAACGGTTCTTCCAAACATTCGTGAAGCTTTAGGCATAAAAACATCGAGACTTAACCAATTTTGCTTACCCTAAATTGGGGTATTTTACTGGAATAACGGGGTTGAAGCTAACAATATAATAATTTGGC
>NC_089742.1:64896505-64919005 GCF_040412425.1 Macrobrachium rosenbergii | reverse complement strand
GGGCCGAGGTTTCTTCGGCGCGATCAAGTTTTCTGTACAGCGCATAATCAAGGCCACCGAAAACAAATTTATCTTTCGGTGGTCTCGAAATAATGCTGTATGAGCTGCGGCCCATGAAGCTTTAACCACGGCCCATGAAGCTTTAACCACGGCCCGGTGGTGGCATGTCCTATATCGTTGCCAGACGCACGATTATGGCTAACTTTAACCTTAAATAAAATAAAAACTACTGAGGCTGAAGGGCTGCAATTTGGTATGTTTGATGATTGGAGGATGGATGATCAACATAGCAACTTGCAGTAGTTTTTATGATCTGAGGACGGACAGGAAAAATGCGGACAAACAGAAAACTAAAAAGCCATCTGAGTATTGTTATAGAAACTTCGTTTTTTTCCCCTAACCATTCATATAAGGTTACGCAGTTTTCGTGTTAATTTATTCAGCTTTTAAGGTGACTGAAATCGGGGGATGGTATGTTCCTGGTTTCAAATCACGTCCATGAGGGGCACAAGCTTCCAATGTCAACGTGAATACACGTCTTTAACGTCAAGTGCAGCTCGTGTTCATTTCATAAACTTGCTTCAAGTGAATTTATGAAGCCGAGTCATCGCATGATGTCCTATACTCGAATGCAAGAGCATTACACAAAAAGAGAGATGAAGAAAAAAAGAATGTACCCCTCACCCTTGCAATCAATCATATTTTTCAAAGTGAGATTAATAAAATATTTAATTCGACTCCCACAAACTCATTCTCTCTTCGCTCTTTTCCCTGACTAAGGCAGTCGTCATTAAAAACAATCACCATTCACGCGCAAAGTAATTACGGACGTAAAGAAACTGCATTAGATAGAAATATCCATTCATTCACTGCAGTCAGAGCGTTCACCGGCTTCAAAAGGGGAACGCAGAAGTAAAAATGTGAAATTCAAAGAATCTGACCGAAATGAACACGTCCTTACCTATAAAAACCAATGTTAACCATTTTCAATTACTATCAGGAGCAACACTGGAGATGAGCAAAGATTGATCCAAGGGAGAGAGAGAGAGAGAGAGAGAGAGAGAGAGAGAGAGAGAGAGAGAGAGAGAGAGAGAGGTTACACTCTCTAGCTAAATGAAGCATCATTTGCCTTCTGCAATGAAAACCCTGCTACATAATTATATTGCCATTATTTTAAAAGACGGAGTGATTTTGTTTTATGGTGCCATTATACTCTCACCGATGGTTAGCTTACCTGACTACAAATTCCCCGGGTTTACAATGCACACCATAAATTAAAACATTTGCTGCTTTTAAATGGATATTATGTTGTTCAAAAGACTACATAATTCATGGTGCAATCACTGCACACGTTAGTGCTCATTTATACGGTGATTAACCGAGCGTGTTAATGGAAAATGAATGCTACGGCGGCAGCGTTAATTTTGTTTGTGAGGTTTTTGTGTATGATAATTCCCTTTTCCATCAATAAATTCTTCATAGATATTGCTGGCACAATAAGGATTTGTCTTCTTTTAAGTGTAGAAAATTAGCATTCCTTTAACATTTCAGCTTGGCACCATGGGGCAGGGTCACAGCGAAAGCAAAAACGCAACGGTAGACAGGGTTATACTAAATTACACCAGGAATGTGAGTAAAATTAACGTGTTAATGGTGGGAGGTAAAACAGACACATGCTTACCACTTACAGTTGGTGGCTCGCCCCCGTGATCTACCTGACTAGCCTATATAGAAAAATGCATGTTAAAAGCAATATAAATATAAAGGAAACTGTACAATCAACAAAACACGCCACTAAATAAACCTGAATGTCATTTTTAACAAATAGCTGTACATTAAGTAAAAATTAATGTATGCAATTACCGTACTTGATTATACCCGAAGCGAATGAACTGAAACCACAGCCAGGAGATGGGTCTAACTCAATCCACTGTTTGATAACATTGGCAATATGGTTAGCAACTAAAATAGTGTAATGCAACTACTGTACATATGACAGTATGACACCCCGATGACCTAACAGTCACAAGTAGTGGCACAGATGCTCCAGTGAAATAAGCAAAGCACAATAATGAAACGGGGTGATGCTGAGCTTTCCTACCTGTGACTGGTGATGTACTACAGTAAAACCAAAATGAATACGAACGTGGCTGCCATTAGCTACGTTGCCAAACTTCTTCCTGACTTATAATCCGATTGCAGTTAATCTGCATTCCTCAATTCGGGGTTCCTTAACCCGGTCATAAAATCCTACTTATCCCTCCCATGGGCTTTCCAGAAGAAAGAGACCATTCCGGGACAAGGCCAACTTAATTTACAGTCTTTGAGAAGCCAATAAGAGTATTTTTCTTAACGCATTGTATAATTTGTTTTCATCAGTGAGACTGGGCTAGATATTGGGCATTTGTATAATTCATTTAGATGATTAGAAACTAAATCATACTACCATGTCATCAAAACAGTTGCATGTGTGATTTCAAATCTTCAATTACTCGTCATCAAATGTTAGTTCTTTCGCTCATTTTACGTCAAACCTGGGAAAAGCGGCTTAACCGGAAACGTATCACATGTTCGTAGTACTTTAGGTTTGACTGTAGTCTTTCTTTTCAACTTGGCTTAGATATCATAACGTTAGCGGTGTAATGATAAAAGATAAAAAAAATATACCGTTAGCGGTATGAAGATCCAATCACGTGTGCGTGGAAGTAACACACACACATATTCAAGCAACGTACACGTGTATGAAATAATTGTGTACAGGACAGTGAAATGCTCTTTCGAAGGCTTTATCTCCAGTGTAGTCTTTCGAGTACTCCAGTTATCTGACCCTTTTCTTTGTTATTTATTAACAAACACTCTCATAGTACACCTTTTATATGCATGACCTTTCGGTAATCATATCAGTGTCGTTCATGCAGAAACTTAACTGATAACAGGAACTTCTGAAAAGTTGGTAAGCCTAACCGGCCTCTGGTCGAATATGTTGTACAGCACGTTACATACTATGCCGTTTCATTGCTTTCTTATCTGGTAGCTGTTTTTAGTGAGGTCATCAAGTAGACAAATTAATGACAAGATTCGTTATTCGGATAATCTAATCAGTAGGACGCCATGCATCCAGCTCATGTTGCACAAAAACTACTCAAATTCAATGAAAAAAATGAAATGGTGGAAAACGGTGAATTGCTGTGTGGATTGGAAGTAGGTATCGGATTTCAACATTTCGCAATTACTTAACAGTTCTGTAAAGTTTTCAAAGTTCCATGACGAATGACTTGACAAGAAATAGCGATTTGATTAATCACCCGACGTTGCCCGAAGAAATATTTCTAAGGTTGGCTAACCTGATTGTAGGTACACATACTACACCTGATGTGTCTTACTTCTGTGAAGTGATAGTGTGTGCAGGGATTAGTGAACTTTTTTCACATTTTAATCGACTACCATGATATGGAACGTGTTATTTATGTATATTAATCAATTTCTCAATACTCGTAACTAAGAAATCAATAAGAACTGGCCGTTAAATGCTCGTTGGCACATAATCTTCAAGTCGTAATGAAGTGTCACTTAGGCCATCAGCCCTTACGAAAGAAAGTGTGAAATTGCATGAGAATGGAATTGAGTTTTGCATTTTTGCTCAAGGAGACAATGTTTTGTTCACATTTTCGAGTATAGGCCTAAACTGAGCCCAAACTGCCGAGAAGTCTGTAGGCTAGCCTATTTCCTATGATCTTCCGTCTGAAGGAGTAAGTAACATTTTAGAGAAACGTTTGATATTTTTACCCACTTTTAAGAATTTTTCGTGTTCAACTAAAGTTTGGGTTATTTTTCGGAAGACTCCAACCACCTCCCATGTTAAAATTTATATTTTTCTTGGGTAAAACACATCAGAACAAAAAACTTTCTTCTAAATACATAACCTTCGCAAATGCTTAATAACAGAGAGAAAAATAATTAATCCGATTACGACGTATAAGGTAAGATGAGACCGACCCCCCACCACCCTCCAAAGCTAATTCGGCAAAATTGTAGCCAGTAAACACCCCTAGGTTACGTTAGTTTGGTGTTTTTAGATTCTTTTAGTGCCCTACCATTTCCTAGCCATTTTTGCACGAAAAACCTAAAACGGGTTTTCATGCAAAAATGGCTAACTGGAGTCTTCCGAAAAATTACCAATTTTTCCCCAGGGCAATGTTGTTTTCACTCGTCCGTAATCAGTTGACGTTTGATTTTGACAAATGCATAAAATAGGCATTGCAAAATTTTGTTTTCGTATGCAGAACCGTCCTTTGTCTTTCAGTGTGGGAAATTTAATTTGAACATCACTAAGCCTCATAGCTTTTCGATGGTCAAATCCTCAAGCACTTGCCACTTCGGCATAGGCCTACTTATTTATGGCGGCTCTAGCGAGTAGGCAAAGCCACATCGTCCCACAAAAAATTATTCACATTAATTTTGCGTCACAAGTTTTTTGTTTGCAATAATCCTTTGAGAGTGTACATTGATGAGGACGAGGAACAAGGGTGCCTAAACAGCATTTAATAGACATAGCCTAGGCCTATGTTTGCTTGTTTCACTTGAAATAACTTAACCTTAGGGCAGTCAATTTACGTGATCTAATTATATATCACCTACATTTTACATAGAAGTAGGAGTATTATTTTACTTTGATACCAGTTCTTAATATTGGGTTTTTTTTTTTCTTTTTGCCTCTTTAGGCTGATATGTTTAATATAAAAAAAAATAGTAAAATTCTATTGCATATTTACTGTTACCAGGACAGTTACTGACGAATGCTGGACTTTTTTTTTTTAAGTTCTTTGTCTAATGTTTCAACGTTTAAGCTAATTTTTTTGGTCGTAGTGCATTTTGGGTAGAGAATGCCTTGTTATTTTCATCTGGAAGTGAGTATGTAGAAGACTGACACCTGTTTTGTTCAGTCTTACAAATTAGCTTAAGTTGTATTTAGGAATTAAGGTAAAGCTTGAAAAAACCAAGAAAGTTTTAGTCATGGTTACCTTGGTCCAGGCATGCAACTCTTGTTCCTTGGATTATTTTGACTGTGTTTATTATTTTTTTTACAGTGTTTTCAATGTTCATTTCATAACAAATTAGTAGCAGAAAGATGCTGGAGCCCATTATCCCTACAGTCAAGGTCTTTATAGTAGGAAACTAGGGTTTTTGGTTTAGGCAAAATTAAAAAAGAAAAGTGAATATTAGTTTTGGTTAAAGTAAGGTTTATTAAACGTTTGTAAAATGAGATCACACACTAAGTAATTAAAGACCTGGTGGCCTATGTTATGTTAGTAGAGTGTTGAGGGAGTGAAGCCCCCCTGGACCAACTATGTACCTGGCACCCTAGGTTAGGTTAGGTTGCCTATTTATTTTATTTCCAATACCCTAGGTTAGAGTAGGTGGGAGATTCCAGAAAGGGCAGATCCTCTTCCCCACAGGCCAGGTCTCTTTAGTAGTTGAGTGCCATTAGTCCTCCTCATTTTGTGCACCGTAGGTATTATTAAAGAGTGTTTGCAGCATCCTTTTACCCTGTAGCTGCGCCCACTTTTTTGCCTGTTATTTTACCTTCATTCTTGCTTCCTTTCTTGAGTCTTGTTGTTCAACCTCTCTAACTATAAATTCTGGATGGAACTATGGGGTTTTCTCCCAGTACCACCTTTAGAGCCTTTTACTGCATCTCCTATATTTTCTTGGTTTATTTTGTTAACATTCCTGTCCTTCTGGCCAATTTATTTTCAGTGTTTCTCTATCTTGCTTTCCATTCACTCCAAATCCCTTTTTCACTGTCATGTGTGCTGTATGGTTGAAAGAGTCCCAGTTCTGGGCTTGATACCCTAAATTTCTTAAAAATTAGTTGGAATGAATTAACACCCTGGCTAGGTAAGGACCCTATGCACCAGGCTAGGTTAGGTTGCAACCCTATTATCTTTTGATTTTCAATGCCCCAGGTTAGATAAGGTTGAGGGGAAGATCCATCTTGCTGACCAGGAAAGGATCTAGGGCCCAAGATAAGGGTAGGTTAAATAGCCTATATCCTTGTGATTCGCTTATTTTGGCTTTCTCTCCACCCAAAAAACCCCACTTTCCCACTGTGGTCTCCCATAATTGTGGGATATAATAAAGAGGGGGATCCAGTATCTCTAAAGTAATGAATTTACCCTTTTTACATATTAGTAGCTTTGTAATAATGCAGCGCTGTAATAGCATAGTTTAATATGTTACGGTTTGGCTGTAAAGGTTACTTCCATTTCCAGCTGGGTTAGGACTAGGCTAATTAATAAATGATGTAGCCTAGATTTTCACAAGTTACTCTTACAGTAATTACATTTTCTTTTCTCATTAAATTCAGCATTCAGAAGCTTGTCTTCAATATGGTTTTGGGTAAAAAATATTTGTAGTGATATAAAGAAAGATTAAATAGAGAGAGCGAAAAAAAGAATAAAGGGAGAGAGAGAGAAAGAATTAAGACAGGAAAGAGAGAGAGAGAGAGAGAGAGAGAGAGAGAAAACAACAATTAAGCCTTGGTTGTCATGCATTGCGAGGCTAGAAATGTCAAGTAAGCTAACCGCAGGAAACCGTCTTTATACGAACTCAAAACAGTGAGCGAGTATATCGCGCCCAGGGCCATAAAACCGATCATAAAATCTGGAACCTGTGCCCTCGTGATTCAGCTGACCAAGCATTACTTAGCACCTCGTCATGAGTTAACATTCCAGCCATATCTATAATCCTGCCTTCAACAGGAGGCGTTTACATGAATTTCCATGAAAAGGGGCTGAACAAAGAGAAGTAGTTCATTTCTCCAATTAGACCTTCTAGGGGGGAGTCATTGATACCTCCTCCTGAGGTCATTTCCAGTCAGATCTTCTAAGGAGAGATTCTAACAACACCCACAACTGTCCTTCCCAATCAAGCTGTTCGAGGGGAGGCCTTACAGATAAAATCTTCCAATGAGGTAACTTCAAGGGAGGAGATTTAAGATAGCGAGAAGAACCAGGGGTTCCAGAGCAGAATGAAGCCAGAGAAGAATCATTAGAGTCGCTAGCCACAAATACAAGAAGATGCAGATCTTCTTGTCATGATGCAGAAATCATAACTACGATGTTTACATATGGCATGACATTTGTTACAGTATTTTTCCCGTATTTGGTTAAAATAAGCCTTGCGGTACTGTGTATCTTTCCATAGTTACGACTATTCAGGAACCAACTTTCATCACGACAGTTGATATGTTTCTGACAGCTAATGCTAAGTGTCATTCGAATTTGATAATTTGTCAGAAATAAGCAATTACTGTACATCCAATAATAATATTGGTTAAAATCAACTGGAAAAGGATCTCACTAAATGTGAGCTGGTGCGGATGGAAAGAAAAAACCATTGAACTAGGTCATAATCAAAAGTGGTATTTTCAAGGATACATCCCAGTCAGACTTAACAAAGGGGCTGTGCCCTACATAGCTAAACACTGTTAAGTGGTAGGGGATGCAACTTTAAAAAAGATAGACAGATACAGCACATTAGACTAAATACCCAAATAGAGAATAAAAATAGTGAATATGAGTAGTGAATATATATATATATATATATATATATATATATATATATATATATATATATATATATATATATATATATATATATATATATATAAATAGAGAGAGAGAGAGAGAGAGAGAGAGAGAGAGAGAGAAAGAGAGAGCCCGAAAAAAGCTCCAGTCGGTTACAGCAACGGCTTCGGACTTCGTAGATTCTGTGGAAGTTCAATCCTGCCGGCTGATCAGAGGCAGACACTTTGCTATCCGTAGAATCCCGGATTATATATGTAATCAACGGATTGGTTTGCTTAAAAAGCAAATGGATGTTACAGACTAAATACACACACAAAAAACAAAGCCACTACAACACCTTCTAAAAACATAACAAACATCACCACGTCTCAACGCTGCCATACCAGCAATAACTTGCAGCTGCTGGGAAGAAAGGGCGTTGGGTCTGGTATGATAAATGAAATACGTTTATATCTAAGCGATGTCAGGCAGGGCAGCGATCGAGACCACAGGTCTACCCTAAGCAAATCAAAAGTCCTTCAAAAGAAAGGCATCATTGCTTACCCATACAAAAATGGGAATAAAAGCACGTTAAAAGAAAAAGAAGAAGATATATATATATATATATATATATATATATATATATATATATATATATATATATATATATATATATATATATATATATATATATATATATATATATATATATATATATAATATATATATATATATATATATATATATATATGTGTATGTATGTATGAGAGAGCAGAGGAGTTATTTATACAGAATAGGCTTGTAGTGTGTAGCCTAATCACATTTTTGTAGGAGTGAAGTTCAGCTGGTTAGTATCATGCATCCTTCTTGCCAATTAGTATGCTGCACCTTAGGTTAAGTAGGTTGTTCAAATGCATATGTCATTACGTGTCATTGTTTTTTTTTTTTTTTGCTGTTGAATGGCTGTTTAAGGTATGCATCTTGATATCATCAAAATTTCCTTCTCTAATTGGCTGCATTTGAAGGGTATCAGTGCACTTTGTAGTAAAGCATGTCCGGTAGTGGGTCAGCCCTCATTATTCATGTTCAGAATGATTGTTGTGTGATTGTGCATTGCGATGCTTTTCCCTCATCAAGTTGCTTTTGTTGCAGTGTCTGCAGCATTGCAGGTACTGTTATTGCTGTTTATGGTGCTGTGTGTGCTATGTATAATCCACCACCACCACCTGAGACGGCTAGGAAAGTGCAGTCCCTTCAAAAAAATGTGGAAATTGTTGAAAGGATCAAGGCTGGTTGGTCGATAGTATGTATCTCTGAGGATGTTATCAAAACATGTCTCATTCATTCATTCAAAAGAAAAAAACTGTGATGACATGCATTCCGCCAACAGAATGAAAGTTTACCAATATAAACAAGAGGTGATTGCCAGCCCACGTACCTTCTACCACACACTATTGTACTGATGGATGATGTAGTATGTCTTAGCCAGTTAAAAGCAATAAAGTAACGTGACGATGTATCAGGTGACCTAGGGTTCCTAAATCAGTATCAGTTGTGAAAGCTCTCAAGAAGTCAAACATCAGCCTACCCTTCCCACTCGTTTTGCTTCACCTCCCCCATTGCCCTCTGAAACTCTTTCCACAGCCTAGTACCCCCACAATAACCTTGTCTCAGCCTGCATGTGACTGTAAGCAGAATTATCAGTACTTTCTGCCTACTCAAGATTGCCAACCATCTGAGCTTGGTTTTAATTTCTATAAAGTATACATGTATATATCTTGCAAGGACATCAGATCAGCAAGGGACAAGGTGAAGAAGTACATGATGGGCTTTGGGAAGATGTCTAGGAGTCAGGCCTGCAAGGTGATGGAAAAACCCCATCATGAGGAAATTGAAGAGGCAGCCTTGATCTGGTTTTATTGGCAAGGAGCTGCCAGTGTGTTTGTGTGCAGTGCTTCATTGAAGTCTGCTGCAGTGAAGTTTGCAGGTCTGTTTGAGGTTGCAGACTTTAAGGCATCTGAAGGTCACTCTCTTTCTGTTGAAGATTCACCATGGGCTTCCCAACAAGAAGACTCTTGGTGAAGCTTTGGATGCCTCTGAGGAGGAAATTAATGAATTTCAGCTGGTGTTGAAAGACAATGAAAAAGGAAGGCCTTGTTTTAAGTCAAAACTACAATGCAAACAAAACTATTGGTCTAATCTATCACCCTGTGCCTACTACTGAATTTGCTGGCGTATTAGACTCACTTTTTTTATTTTTAAATGTATCAAAAAACTGCCCTGCATCCAGTGTGGCTGTATTACGGATGGGAGGCCAAGCTCCTTAGGCTAGGCTAGGCCTAGCCTACAGTGAACATACTGGGTAGGCACAAAAATTGTTGCTAACAATAAAACATTGAAAAACAAGCCTAATTATTACAGTAAATTGTGTTACTAATAAGAAAATAATGACAACAAGCCGAATTATGAGTCTGTAATCACAAACTTATGAAAAATTGCCTACGATACGTCAGGAGTTAGCCTATAAGGGAAGCTTACATCATCTCACTGTACCTCCTTCCCAAGCATACATAACCCACACCTGATATGTCTTGCATTATATAAGGACTGTTTTACCTTTAGGAAACATTTATTTATTCTCTAAATAAAAAAAACTCCATCCACCTGTCAGCCATTTGCAGTGAGTGGATGTAAATAAAAATCATAGCACTTCCATGGTGGCCTGTTGCAGTAACACATATATAAATAAGTATACAGCTTCCCAGAGAGGAGGTAAGAGTTTGGATATGGTTTCCAATAAAGTAACGTTGTTCATTTATGGTAAATTTCATAGAGTCCACACCTATGGCTGAAAAACAAAAAAGGCACTGTTATAACATCAAATTTAAACTAGAATCATACATTTTTCCCTACAAAATCACTT
The DNA here is from genome assembly GCF_040412425.1 of Macrobrachium rosenbergii. Taxonomy (NCBI): domain Eukaryota; kingdom Metazoa; phylum Arthropoda; class Malacostraca; order Decapoda; family Palaemonidae; genus Macrobrachium; species Macrobrachium rosenbergii. The sequence continues at coordinate 64,908,514 of NC_089742.1, read as the reverse complement.
TGAAATATCTTTCAACAAGTGTATGATGAGACATACTAAAGTTGATTTTTCCATAAAATATCCCTGTAAAATAGGCGTGCATCTTATATGCCAGCAAATACAGTAATTTACCTGATCATAAGTTTAAGAAGCAACCTGTGTCTGCTTTGTTATGTGCAAATGCTTCTGGTGGGCATCATGGCAAACCAGTCTTAATTGGACATGCAAAGCAACCATGTCCCATTTGTGGATTGATGGATAATTGCCCAGTGATTTGGTATCATTCAGCAAAGGCTTAGTTCATCTCCAAGATCATTTCCAATTGGTTTTATAGCAACCTTTTTAAGGAGGTTGTTTACCAACAAACAGGGAACTTTGGAATTGCTAGATATTGGGTGAAGGTTTTGCTACTCATCAACAATGTGCCTGTGCATCGTACCACAACGCAGTTGGTTGGTAATAAAGGTTGTATTAGGGTCATGTTTCTGCCTCCTAGTATGACTTTACTTATTCAACCAATCGACCAAGGTTTTACTGTTGCAATGAAACTGCTATACCAGAGGAAGTTCTTGGAGGAGGTGATGGTGATGTCTGAAAGATTAGCAGGAGAAAGAGTGCGGCTTGGATGTGCAGGGGTGGGATGGACGGGGATTGGACTCTGGAGAACTGCGAAAGTATTCACTTAAATCTGCCATCTACAACTTTTCAGACCCTGCAACATGCATGGAACCATAACCTGAATGGCAAATATGACATGATTCATTTCCAAAGCTTTGATGTCAGTGATTTTTCTGGCTAACTCTCCTAGGGTAGCAGCAGTGTTCCCGAGGATGATGATCCTGGCTTCCAACTTTTACCTGGTGGCAAGGTAGCTGCCTCAGTTGCTGCTGGTGAGATGGAGGAGGAAAACCCTGAAGATGGCAATGACGAGTCTGCATCACACCCAGTGCCATTTTATCATCACAGGAGGCTGGTCTTCGATATTTTTAGCAAAATTTTAAAGAATCCCAACAGTGACAGAAATGCCTTCCCCAGGGCCTTGCAGTTTGTTGAAGGTGTTCAAGAAATGTGACAGACAAGGATTGTGAAGCAGAATTGTCATTCTTATCATCAGAGTACCCTTGACATCATCTTCAGGCCACTAACTCCTAGGCATCCAAGCCTGTCGTTATCCACTTCAGTAACTTAGTTGTTCAGATCAGAAACTCAGGTGAGTGCCTCAGCACCCTTTGTTGACAAGTGAGGTTAATTCAGCCATGGATCTGATGTGTTTGCCACCTCTGGGCAACCAGGACCCTCTAGGCACTTTGCCTCTTGCAGCCAGTTTTCCACCTCATGACCTCAAAGAGGTGAAGGACCTGGACGATACTCATGGCACCAATCACAGATAAGTAAGAAAGAACGAGTTTTGTCTTTATTTTTTAAGTGTATTTGTTATTGTGTAGACAAAAGTAGGAAAAAAGTGGTACCTGTGTTATACGGTAGTGTGCAGTATGAACAATGATATTGCACCTACCATATTGTGTGATGGGTAAGAGAGAAGTTTTGCTTTTTTCCTTTTGATTTTTATTTTTCATTTTGTGTAGACTTTATTGTATTTTTAAGACACAATAGGAAAAAAGTGCAAATCATCTTTTACAAAAATATTCTACTGTACTGTAGTATACAGTACTTTATAGTATGGACAGTGGCTACTGCATTGTGTTGTGCATAAGCGTATAGTGCATGCGTACACTGTTTCTTGTTACAGATATGGTAAAATAAGATACAGCAGTTAAATTTGGTCCAGTTTTCAGTTTACAGTGTGCTGGTTGTTGTTTATAAGCATATTTAGTTTATAGGGTTATGTGCATTAGACAAGGTGGAGGGTAAGGTTGTGAAGTGCTGTTTCCAGAAATTTCCATTATCTGGCAGGGCATTGGATGTATTAATCAAGATACAGGAAAGGTTACTTATTAAAATTTTTGTAAGTTTTATAGTTAATGTATGTCTGCATAAAAGGTAAAGTACTATAATATACAGTGCTTTACTATGGTAGTTACTACCATTTAAAAAATGCTGCTAGCTCTATTGTGCTATTTACAGAACTGTACTACAGATAGCACAGCACTGCACACAAAATGTAGTCATGCACATATTGGCCCTGTAATGAAAAACAATGTCCTAGGCAAAGCAAAAGGAATTGGATAAAGATTTGTTTTAAGTGGCATCATCGACAACGTCTGGCGGGGATAATGGTTCATGAGACTGAAGTAAAGATGGTTGCTGAGAAGGCTGCAAGTCATCACCGAGTTTTGTCAGGTAAGTGCTTCAATTTCAAACTTACCTATTGGCTTGCTAACCATAAGGCTCATGGTGAGTTCTTCAGAGGAAGGTATTGACTAGTTTTAAAAGAAGTTCATAGGTTATGTTGACAAGCCATTGCTTATTTGAGTAGTAGACATATAACACTGACTAAACTGGGTTGTTTTACTTCTCTATACCTGCTACATCCTGGTTGACAACTTAGAGAAGTTACTTGGTCGAAAGCTTAGTAAACAACATTTGTTTTCTGTGTGCTGTGCAAATGCCTAAGGTACTCACAGGCTGAGACCTGCGGTGGTTGGACGTAGTGCCTTTGTCGAATAATAGAGGGACTTCCTGTGATATGGTACCAGTCTTTGAAGACTTGGTTCACAGCCAATACTGTTTGGATTGGTCTGATATCCTCTTCTGTGAGGAAGTTACCTATTGTCAAATATAGGAGCTTGATATTCCATGAGATCTGCTAAAGGCTCTCTTACTTCTTGATTATGTGCCTGGACATCCTGCCAAGCAAAAATTGTTTTGAAGAATGGCCAGTTATGTTTGTTTTTGACTAATACTTTGTTGTTTATCCTTCATCCAGTGGACCAGGGCATTATTGTGGCATTTAAGAGGTACTAAAGATGGTGGTTCTGTGATGCAGTGATGGTTGTATTGGATGGGGAGGAGGAACTTGACTTGGATACTCTTGGGGAATGAACTTTGCAGAATCTTTAGAATTATTCCCTCAATTTGGCAATCCACGGTTTGGCTTTCACATGGTATGACAACTCAATTCTTACCTTGAAGTGTTGCTGGCTTAGGCTGTACACTGGAAAGGGGGCCACTCTTAGCTTTCTAAGGCTTTAAGTTGTGGACTTCCAACAACGATTCAGGAAAGTCTAGAGAGTACATTCAGGAGGGTGACATCCATGAGTAGTTGGATGAAGATGGTGGTGATCCTGGGTTTCATACTTTGTCTGATGACAAGATCACTGTTGTTGCTGCTAGAACCCAGGATGCAGATAATGATAGGGATGATGCCACTCCCATGCCTAGGCTCAGCAAGGTCTGAGATGCACTCATTACAATTTCTGCCAATCCCAGTCAGTTGTTACCTTGATTGGGTTCCTTTGTACTGGATAACCAACATCAAGCGTCAGTAGTTGCGATTTGTTGAATAGGATTGAGGATTTCTTCTTGTTGCACATTTATGTACATGGGCATTCATTGTACACTTGAATAATTTCATACACTGTAGTATCTGTTGATGCTTTGTGGTTGATGGTAATAGTTACTTCACGAGTATGTAGTGGTTCGTACAGGAGTACAAGCTACCACCTTTTATGTTGGATTGTTTCTCACGCAAGCTGGAAATGGTCATTAAAACTTGGTAACAAGATGCTTAATTGGAGGTGGACAGATGAATTAGGGGAATCCCCTTCCTCGCTGGCCATAAACAGACACTTTACCTTCAACTTCTGTTCAGTGTAGACATGTTGCTGCATTCTCTCCTAACTGTCTTGTTGAAACTTTCCTTCTTTTTGTATGTATGGTGTTTGGTCTTAGTTTCCATTAGAGGTGCAAACAAAAAGTGTTAACAAGGTAGATGTTAGGGGGTGAGTGGGTGTGTGGCCACTTCAAGTCGTCTGTTGGGTGATCATCACATTATTTGTTCATTCAGCAAGGATAGATCATGCAGTCTGATTATTTCCTGTGAGGAGTGTTCAAGTTGGTCCTGTTCACAGTGAAAGAGGTTTGATAGGAAGAGGGGGAAGTCCAAGAAGGGTTCGCTGGTGTCATAGGGGATTAATACTCCGTCTTGGACACCACTGAATCCTTTGGGTCTTACTTTCCAGGTTTCCCACCCAAATCAGTCCTTCCCCCTGCCCCTCCTGTTTGTTCCTCTCTGGCTTGGTCCGTGTGGCTTATGTGTATGGAGGTGGGTGGCTACTATGCATGCTCTCTCAGTGACACTCCAAGTGTGTTTGCTGGGGTCTCCCCAGATGAGACATTGACTTGTGGGTGTGGTTCGCCATCTCCTACTCTTACTTTTTTGGCTGCTTCTGGAATGATGGCGTCATTGAAGTACTTGCAGATGTGGCCTTCTCTTGGTGTTTTAGGAAACACAGGTTTTAGGAAACCTGTGTTTCTGTGACTTTTTGGACAACATAGTCTCTGTTGCTGCTGCTGCTGTTCTTGTCTATGCCAAGGAGTTGTACATAGTTGAGCCTCCTGTAGTGCCCGTTTTACTTGTAGATACCCCTGTGAAATTGAACACGGCTGTACTCCATCAGCGTGTGCAGTTCCTGCTTCAACCGGTTCTTCTTTTTCAGAACCCAGTCAGGCTGACTTGGAGCAACACATTTTAAAGATGGTTGAACTCGTTCGTGTTTCATGGTCTGTGGGAGGCAACCTGGCATGGTTGGTGAATCTAGTGTTGTTGATTGAGCATTCTCTCTCTCTCTCTCTCTCTCTCTCTCTCTCTCTCTCTCTCTCTCTCTCTCTCTCTCTCTATATATATATATATATATATATACATATACACACACACACACACATATATATAATATATATATATATATATATATATATATATATATATATATATATATATATATATATATGTATATATATACTAATATATATATATATATATATATATATATATACATATACATACATACATATATATATATATATATATATATATATATATATATATATATATATATATATAAATAAATAAAAGGAGAGAACCAAGTTTTATATCTACTTTGCTGTAGAAACAATCTTTTAATCTATATCTTGTGAGAGCTAGCCATAGCAAAAATTCTGTATTTGAAGTGTTAGTGTTTTGTTTTGGTAAACCTGTCCATATTAGTCAATTAGTCTTCAGGGGTTTAATGTGAGAACCATGCTTTGTCTACTGATTGGTGGGCAACTTTTGGTAAAATGTGCCAATATCAATACCATGGCCATCTGGACCATGTGGTTTGGATGACATTACTGACATAACCCCTTGGTATCAAGGGTGCTCCATAAAGGCTGCCGATCTATCAGCATCTTGTTTAGAACCAGCTCAAGGGTGACACAGAAGAAAGTTGGCTCCTTAAGAGGTGAAATTATTTCCTGGTTATATCATACCAACTCTAGCACAGCAGTCTATACTTGACTGGTAATCTTTAATCATGACTTAAAAATATATGTACACACATGTGTGTATATATATATATATATATATATATATATATATATATATATATATATATATATATACATACATATATATGTTTTACATATTTCCCTGGGTTTATGGTATTTCTACAGGCAGCGGAATTTTATTTAAGTGGCCTTGGAGTTCTGACTTGCGTGAAGGGAAATCGTAAAAAAAATAAGAAAAAGGGGAGAATTTAGGAGCTGAAGGCTCTACTTCATAAGGAAATGTTACATAAACACTTGGGATAAATTAAAGAATTATATTTACAACAGAAAGCATTTGAAGGTAAAATGGATAAGTAAATTGATAAAGGGCTTGCAACGCCTGAAGATCCTTCAGCATCTTGTTTATAACCTGCTAAAGGGCGACATAGAAGAAAGTTGGCTCCTCAAGGGAGAAATTATTCCCTGGTTATCTCATACCAACTAGCACAGCATTCTATACTTACTGGTAATCAGATCATAACTTAAGACTATATATATATATATTCTTACCTTCTGGGAACTGTTGGAAGCATGTAAGGGGGTTTTTTTATCATAGACTGCCTTTGAGGGCCGACAGAAAGCATCCAGAATGCAATAAATTGGATGGGAACTAGGTGTGACTTACCTTAATTATCAGCAATTAAGTTATGGATTGGAAGGTCGCCATGGGAAATGAGTCACTAGTTACATTAAGATGAATTTATTTACAAATGAAGCAATCATGAAATTAATCAGAAAACTGATGATCCAGCAGGCAAATCAATAAAATGTGAAACACTATTAGACCGTGAATAGCAAGTCTCTGAAATAGGAAGCAGTTCATGCTGATTGAATGAGTTGCAAGGTTCCGGCGTTTGTGCACAATGGGAAGGGAACTGGGTAGTCCCCCCGGGACTGCGTATCAGACTCTCTCGCTTGTCAGAAAAGGCGGTACTTCTAAGTATAATTGATTCACAAGGCTGGGTTGACTGCGTGGGAGCAGAGTAACAGGATTCCTGGAAGAGAAATCCAAGGTAGCATTCCAAATCAAGGAGTTTCTCTTGTACGACACTTATGTATGCACCATGGACGAATTGATCAGTTAATTTTTTTAGCCCTTGGTTAACACTATGGTGGGAATAATCTAATTCTGATAACTAAATTGACTTAATTTGAGCTTAAGACAAGTCATGGGGTGAATCATGGGCTGCTTTGCTGGTAGGTTTGCTTAACAAAGGGGGCTTGGTTTAGGAGAATGAAAAAAAGGTTGGAAGTAATGAAAATACGGAGAGAAATTCACAAGAAGGGAAAGCAGAAACTGGAGGTGTTGCACTTTAAAGACGTACCTGATTGCATCTGTGGCTGGACTCGCTTGTGGACAATGACCATCGGGCGCAGAAGTTCACAACGCCAGCGTACAAAGGAATGGGGACTGCACGAACTTGTGTCTGGCCCCTTTGGTGAAATATAGCGGAGTGCGAGGTGTGGGCTCGAAACGTCTCCTTCGAAGTTGTTTTCAGCGTTGGCACAAGACACAGGCCAACCTGAAATACAATTTCCACCAGTACAAAGGTCAAAGGGAAGTGGATTTTATGGTTAAAACTCCCACTTACATCCCTAAGTCACCCATTTGGGCCTAATGGCTACCTAACCCCCAATAAACATCCGATGGGGGCGCTTGAAGAGCGGTATTGTTCAACCCCCAAATTTGGTGACCAGGGGGATTTTTTAGACCTACCCTTGTTTAAATGTGACATGGCGTCTTTTCCCCGCCGCTAATCGTACTCAGAGCTGACGACTGAGAGAAATTTTTTGTTAATTTTGATTCCCTACCTAACAGGCTAAAGGGACGAATGAAAATAAGCAAATATATATATATATATATATATATATATATATATATATATATATATATATATATATATATATATATATATATATATATATATATATATATATATATATATATATATATATATATATATATATAATATATATGTATATATATATATATTCCTAGTCTTTCAGGATGTGGATGAACGGAACAGGACTATTCGATGAGTTTGGAAGCTCCATTCGGGATTATAAAAAAAGTAGAAAACGTTCATTGTATGCCAGCGGTATGATACCTACCACTAGAATAAAAAAAAAAGGGGGTAAAAATTACGTGATTAGGTAATGTAAAGTACAAAATGTTTGACAAATCTTCCGCGAAATCGTTTCTTCAGTTACTTATGTACAAAATAGTGTAGCATCCTAGTATAAATTAATGATTTTGCTGCAGAGTTTACTTCAGCAAACGAGTTTCTCTCGGAAAAGAGAGCAGACTGGTTGATATTAGAATCTTATATTTAGAACTCCGTCTGCCTATTAGATATTTTTAGTTCCAGAATGCAGATAGTTGCCATGCCTTCAAAGACATAACAGTGATGTGTTCAGCATTTGCTGCCAAGAGAAGAGTTCTATAATTTTGAGGCATCCTTCCTTATTCTCGTACTTGGTTATATTAGGAGTTATTTTATGATGATTTTTGTAGAATAAACACAATGATTTGCCTCGAATCTCTCTTTATTGTTGATTTGACGACTTTCACACCACCTAGTAATAATTATTCTTTATCACTCATGCAGCTAATCTAATTCAGACCACCCGCAACAAGTAAATTGAATTATATCCCGGAATGTATTGAATTTACATCACACGCAAAGATGAATTAAATTAGGCTAACCACTGTAGGGTTGCATTTAATTTGGTCCTCCTAGTCCACTGGCACTTGTATTGATTTAAACGTTACAAAAATATCATTTGTAACCACCTTCCCAACTCTTTATGTCGCCAGCGAGGCCTGTAGCTTAAAAAAATGGAGGCAAGAAAAATAACAAAGGAGAGATAATGAATGTTCTGAAACCTTGTTAGGAGGTCTCGGGAGCTTCCTTCACATTATAGCGGAGGTGCTCCTTTAAGTGACGTTGGTTTCAGTGCCTATGAAGTGTTTAAGTGATGGTCTCTTCACAGTTAGTTTGAAAGTACATGTTTACAGCTTTAAAGTATATGTTCGTATGACGTGCGAATAGCTCTTTTTCGGTAAGATTATTTTTATCGATTTTTTAACGTGAAGTCAACTGGGTAGGCAGCAACATGCCCTCATCTGTTATAGGCAGCCTAACCTACATCTCAGGCGCAAGGAAAAATATCAAAACAAAAGAAGAGGAAAGACAAAGGATAGGTACATCCTCGGAGAATATTATATAACTGCCTCTTAAAGAGAGCGTTTTAATCTTTGCTTTCGGCTACATAATTGAAATTTGTGATTTACAGCATAAGGATATTGGCGTTTTTATTAACAAGCAAGCTCTGAAATAACATAATCATCGAATCATCTTCACGCAGTATTTACGTTTTTAAATTTCGAATTACAGTTATTGGGAAATGTGAACAACTAGTTGTGAATTGTGTCATTGTTTCACTTAATGCCGTTCATTCCGATCACAAAACCCAGTTGTTGTCGTCTTGGCATCCGATAGGCCTACCATAATGATTATGACATTCTCTCTCTCTCTCTCTCTCTCTCTCTCTCTCTCTCTCTCTCTCTCTCTCTCTGTCTCTCTCTCTGGTAGATCACAGCAAAGAACAATGGATTACCGAAGTCCATCCATCACATAGGAATAGAAATCGGTCGTATAGGAGAGATATAATAGATCCGATAAATGGGAATGGGAATCTACTCACCAACAGAGAAAGAGGATGAAATATTGATGTTTATTTTTCTGAAAGAAAACTGATAACCCGTTTATTTCAATGTTTATATGCCGATTTTGTACGACAATTTGTTATTTTTAAATCTTCAATGCAATTTATAGTTACTGTTGCTCAAATTTATGTCTTTACTATGAACGTTTCTAGTAGGTTCAGTTTATTGGTTCATAACTTATTTTGGGAGTTTTTATCATTGGGTAAATTCTACGTCGTTTGCTTACATTCTGTGTGACGCGGATCACACGGTAATCGGTTAGACGTCCTGTGATTTTTATAGGCCTTTGTCCGTCAAACCTAGCACAATTCGGGTATTGGGCGTATTAAGATATTTCCTGCAAGGTGAAGTTTATTTAGTACAGTATTATGGGGTGTAAGATTTTTACAAGCTAATCCTCAAGTCATCTTTTGCTGTTGAGGAAGGGAAGAGTGGGCCCTAAGCCCTGAATGAAGCCACAAACTTGGTGAAAGGTGAATGTGTCATATAAATCTTAGAACTCTTAATTTACATAGCGGATTGGTGGCGCCATTGTACCTCACGCTGTGCACTGTAGGGCATTTTAACAATATTTACGGCGTCCCTTCGGCGCCTAGCTGCAACCACATTTTTGCATTTTACATTACATCCATTCCCACTTCCTTTCTTCCATTTTGACGTTCATCACTTACAACTATTATTCTTGGTGCAGCTGCGAGGTTTTCTCCCTGCACCACCTTTAGATTTTTGTACGTTATCTCAGTGTGGATGTCTTTATCTTGCTGTCCAGTCACTCCGACCCCCTCTTTTTCAGTTTTGAGCTCTGAATGGCTGAAAGGGCCCAGGTGCTTGCCTTTACAGCCTTTTTGTATAGTGATTTATGAATTCTTTGTCAACTTTTAAATGTGGTTGAATTTGACATTATGTAATGTACAGGTACCTTTGTTAGCCTTCTATAATCAACAGGCATGTGTGAAACCTGATACTAGTTGATTCTCATGTCAGTTACAATGAAACATTTCCAAGTCTTGTGCTAATAGGTAGGCATGTCTAGTGTTGAGATTACCCAGCATAATGGTATACAATCTCCTGTTGTATCGTGCTTCAGGGCGGTGACAACGATCCTCGAAGTTTTGGTGCCAGCTAAGTTACAATCAATCAGTCATAATTCAGACTAAGTTAATTTTGAAAATAATGCGATTATCACACGTCGTGCTTTAAACTCAACCTGGTTTAGATCCCATAATAATAATGCAAGTTACTATTTTTTTTGCACAAGGTGAATTTAATTTAGAGTGTGCTCTAATTGATCGTAATTCATAATCCATGGTAATCAGTCGGCGTTCTAGTTTATTTTATCTTTTGTCGTTATGTGGGGTCTTAGTCTTGTGTCAAATTTTAAAGTACTGCTGCTATTGCTAAATAATTTTCCATCATACGGAAGAATCTACATTATTTTATGGTAATGTTAAACTAGCTTGAAATATCAGTAGAAAAAAAGGAGAAATGGGGATCCTGTTATAGTATAAGTTTTACAGCTTTAAGTAAACCGTGTGTCGTAAGGCTGATTGATTTTAATGGAAAAGTGTTCTCACAGCTTCATGGATACGAATTGATTGCATTGTAGTACATTAAAAAGAGACAAAGAATATTTATTAATTTTATGGGGATTTAGTCTTATTCATTTGACGGTAAACACTTAGTGATGATATTGAAATTAGAAATACCATTTAGATAATTTGAGTAAATGCCGCTTTTTTGTATTAAAATATCTGGGCACGTTTGGGAGTAGATCAAACTCATTTTGTTTTTCGTTTTTTCACTAACTACTTTTCTCATTTTTGTTTTGGGCGTGGAATTCTCTCAAAAATCCCTGGGATAAAAGTGTTTTTAAGAGATGTAGAAACCAGCCTTGCGTGAAAAAGGGGAGGGTTCCATTATTTCTCGCGCTGGTGGCTGGCAGATTTTTTTTTTTGTGGTATTAAGAGCTACTACTTTCTTTACATTTAAGCAGTGAAGTATACTGGTGTCTTCTTGCGAGACTTATCACTTATGTATCCATAAATTAAAATGACAGCAATGTAAAAGAGGGTCGAGACGAAAGTCCCGACAGTAGGGACATTACGTGCCGTCTTGCAGTTGGTCCAAGTTATCGTCATTTGGCACCCATGTATAATTATATAGGGTCTAGTGGTGAGAGAGTGACTGACCCCGGCCTGGATGGCGGTAAGTCTAAACGTGGATTGTATTTCCCCCTAGATTACCGTTACACAGACAAATGTTTGGATATACTTTGCGTTTAATTATTTGAGTTTTTTCATAGTGAATTCTTTGTCTGCGTTTAATTATTTGAGTTTTTTCATAGAGTGAATTCTTTGTCCTATTAATTGAGTTGATGAATTTTTATATAAATTATTTGCCTTGGTTTTTTGTATATCCTTTATAATATTATGACATATTTGTACACATATAGTAACTAGAAACAATCATAATTTTTTCTTTCAATAAGCTGTTCAATTTAATAGGTTGTTTCACAGAAAAGCAAGAGCGCAGTTACTGCTGTAGTTAGAGCAAAGGATGAGATGAGTGGATAAAACCGTCCTCATGATCACAATATCTGTAAATGTTGAAAAATTGTTATTATCTTGGAATTTCGTCGCTAATTTGATAGTGTATGCTGTCTGCATTTTCTTCCTCTCACTTTTTAAGGAATTTGTTTCTCTGTAAAGTCATCTGCTTTAAAATGATTAACCCGTCACTGTGATAATTACCTCTGTTTTATACACGTTATTGCTGTTAAGACTTGATATAAGAGTGGTCTCTGAGTATCTCAG
>NC_089742.1:64876505-64891505 GCF_040412425.1 Macrobrachium rosenbergii | reverse complement strand
AGGTACACCTTAATTTTGAATATATATAATATTTCTAAGAGATATCGAAACATCATGCCAAGGAAACAATAACCGTCAAGAATGGTAAAAGAAGGGAAGAGAATCTTGCCCAAGCAAATGCTAGGCCTATGCCTATTGATCCTGCAGGTATTTTTGTTTGTCATTTTCAGACCAGTTTTATTCCAAATAAGTAAAAATTACCTTCTTATAGGGTCCTTATTTAACAATTCTCTAAGTATCGTGCTAAAGTCGTAGAACAGAAAAAATGGCCTTGCTAACCCTTTCTGTCGTCGGTTTGTTAAGATGCTGAGCGTGTGTGATGGACCATGTATTTCAATATGGCCGCCCTAGGTCACAAGCAAGGAGCTCGCCACTCCATGTATTGATTCACTGTGGTCAGAACTCACAAAATTCCTTTTATATTCTGAATTTCGCATACTTGTTATTGCATTTGTTTCATACTGATTGCAACAATAACCTTCCTTGTATTGCTTGTATGTGAAAGTATGTAGAAATCACGTCATAGGCCTATCATGCACAGAGCTGTGAGGCTAATGACGCAGTAACTCCTTAAAATTTCGGCGGGAAAACATTAGAGAATTCGTTATTAACAAAGCCGGGCTGTATTACTTAAAAAGAAAAGTGATGTGTCATCAGTGTATTAATCCTATATGAGAGAAGAAAGGCTACGACAGGTTAGCCTAATCAAGCTAAATATCCAAATTGCAGTCTCATGATTTTAGTTTCCCCCATTGATGCTACAGGGAACATCTCATTTCTAACGGTATTTGATATAAGTTTCTGCCTTTTCTCACGTATCGTCGGGCTGTAACTTCGAGTATTGGTCTATTATTTTGTGGGCATTTGAGTGGGCCATGCTGGTGTGAGGTATTGTCATAGGCTTACATACAAGAATACATTCCTCCTTCTCTCGTACTTAACACACCAAAACTTTATCGCCATTGAATATGCATTTGTTAATCAAAATAAAGGAAACCCAAAACTGTTTTGGATACGGATTTAGAGATGCATGATTTTCTACGTTGTGCCGATTTTACCTCAGACCGGTTAACAGCAATGAAGGCTGATAATTAATAAGGAAACGCTAAGCTTAACTAAAAATCTTATGCACTTTATGATGAGCATCAACTTTCAAGGGATAGCGCATGTTATTTAATGTTACAATTTCTATTTGAATAATGGCGAACTTCCTCAATTGACAATATAAAAAAAAAAAAGAGTCATGGCCTAGTCCTGTATTACGATGCTTTAAGACGATGGGACCACACTCTCTCTCTCTCTCTCTCTCTCTCTCTCTCTCTCTCTCTCTCTCTCTCTCTCTCTCTCTCTCTCTCTCTCTCTGCATTCATTTGTTATTCTTCCTCGTCCCTCTGGAAGCATTCATTTAATTCTTTGTTCCTATCCTTCCTCCCGCATTTTTTCTCTCATCCTTTGTAAGCTTGTCAATGAATGATAATCGTTCAGTGCCAGATGAATTGCAATAGAGTATATATAGCAAAGCATTGGCATTCGTTTTCTTAAAAGCTCCTTGTTTTCATACCATCATGCCAGACGTCTTGAATGAAGAGGTGCTGTAATGCCACTTTTAAAGGTTTACGTATCTTTGATATACTTTTTCTGACTTGCATTGATGCTTTCGCATGTGAAGATTGATTTTTATTGTTTATTTACTTTTGTTTGGTATATTCTTCTATTTTTCCATTTTTCACACTGTGTGGAATCTTGCAAGCCATTGGCCTTTTAGTTTTTCTTCATTTGGATGTGTGACGTTTTGAATACCATCAAGGGAGTTGTCTTGCGTCAAGACTGACCTCCTTAGAAATTTTAACGAAAAGGCGATATTTTGCTCGTGAATGCAGGCCGAGAAAGAATTTGCGTTACAGTTTCTCTTCGTCCCCACAAAGGTTTTTCGAATGAGACTTACTCTGGATCCAGTTCACTGTCGAAATTCATTTTAGTTTGTTTTCTGTGGGCGTGTGAGTTCCGTAATGGAAAGATAACCATTCTTTTAAATGAGACTTCAATTGATTACTTATGCCCATTATAACTGCTGACCATTTCAGATTCTTGAAAACTCGGATGACTAGTTAGGTCCTGAACATGTCTTACTACATGTTCAAAAGAGTCTCTTCTGATAGCTAGAGTCCTGGGGTTTTCCATTATAACCCGAAGGTTAAATTAGGTTAAAGTCCTTCTTTCTGCTCAAATTAATGGGTAAGACTTTATGTAGAGGTGTAGATTGCTTTGTGATTTTAAGGGTTGCGTTGATACAGTTGTTCATACAGATCAAGGGCTGCGCCATTTCATCAGTGCAAACAAAACCAGTGCTTATCAGAGTGAATGGTGGATTTAAGCAGTGCGGTAGGAAAGTTCCAGGTACTTGATAAAGAATGAATGAACAGTTTAACAGTCCTATAAATGAGCTCATATGATATTGCGGTCATGATGATTTTATGTGTGAACTTTTAAGTGCAAAAACTCGTAGAAATGGCCAAAGCTTGGATATTTATCAATCTCTCCTTTATAAAGATTAAGGAAAATAATCTATAAATTAATTGTAGAACAAATTTTTATATACAGTATACAGATATTCAAACATTTATGAAACCAGGCTGATATGATATTAACGTTTTTAAATAAATCGTTGACATATTCCCTTATCTATTGAAGTTTGTTTGTATAGTGTTGAGAACGAATGTTGTAAATAATTTGATAATTTCGATAGGTAATATATTTGAAGATTTTGGAGACCGGGAGCGCTTGTAAATTTTTTGGCAGTAATTCATGTCGATAAAGGATAATAGGAAGAGGGTAGGCTATGATTTTATTTATTGTTTCATGTACTTTTTTTTAATCATTGTGAAGGTTTAATTTATGTCCCTTCTTTATTTAAATACCGTAAATGAAACTTTCTGTTTCTGTAGAGAAATAAAATTGCCCGAAATGAGAAGACTTTGAAAGTTGCCGTTCTGAATAATTATCCAAGATAGAGAACATCCATTTATCAGGACCTGACTCGAGAAAAAGTGGCCTTCAGGGGAAGATTAAATGACATATCGGAAGCGGAATTTCTTTTAATGGCAAAGACATGTTGCAATTACTCTTGCAGTTTGTGGTTGCCGGCTTCGAGTGGCATAAATTCCCATTTTATTGTTCCTGGTTAGGTATTTTTAGAATGATGAGCTTTGAGCGTCTTGGAGAGAGAGAGAGAGAGAGAGAGAGAGAGAGAGAGAGAGAGAGAGAGAGAGAGAGAGAGAGAGAGAGAGAGAGAGAATTTAGACTCGAAGCTTTGGAAAGCAATGAAAAAATTCCAATATCCAACTTCCTGGAGATTGATCTTCCTTTCAGACTATTCAATTTCACATGTCTTCTTCCCAATGAACATAATGCTTCTTTCATGTTTTTAATAGATCCGAGGTAATTGATGTGAGTCTGGTGAACAAATAGCAGGAATTAGACTATGCGACCGTATGGGTGCTCCTCTGCGTCGAAGTTAGTACTCTGGAAGTTAGTACTCTGTTAATTGGTTAAAGTAAGTGTTACTTGATCCTGAATGTGTGTGATGTACTTTAGCTAGTTTTTATTTAAGAAATTTAACTATTTTGTTTTATTAAGCAGAAGAAAAGAGAAATACCGACGGATTTTTTCTTTTTGTTCAACTGTTAGTGGAAACGAAACCGGTATGGTCATAGACTAGACTGTGTGTGTGTTTGTGTGAGAGAGAGAGAGAGAGAGAGAGAGAGAGAGAGAGAGAGAGAGAGAGAGAGAGAGAGAGAGAGAGAGATATGCAAACTTCTCTTGTAGTTGGTTAAAGATTTTTCTTCTACAATTTCTCAGAAATGAAAAAAAAAGTCGTAAAATTGGTTCGTTTATCTAAAAGCAGAGTATGAACGTTGATTTAGACCAAAGCTGGAAGGTTTCTTGCTCGGCCTTCCCTATTTGAGAGGGAACTTCCACAATCGTTTTAGTTTTATGTCCTATAGTTGTAGAATGTGGTACTCATCTTGCACAAAGTTTGTATGTACCGTGTCCTGCTGAGGAGGCATGATTTTACTATGAACAGTACTGTTAATATTCCATTTTAAGAAACGCTGTAATGCTCTAAAAGTGTCATACATTTTTTGCCTTTATTTATTCTTGAAAGATTTAACTCAAGCTTCCTATTACTTTATTATTTGTTAGCTGTTATGTGTAATTCTGTTAACTTTTTTTCCCCTGTTTTTGCTTCTGGGCACTGTTTTCAGAAAACTTCTCTTAAAGTTAATGGCCTTAGTGCTTGTTCCAAATGAATGCGGGCACACAAAGTTACAGTAGTAGGCATTTGCACAGTACCTTTGGTTAAATTAAAAATCTGAGAGCCACAAGCTTGGAACCTAATACAGTACATTATTATATTTTGTAGCTAGTCCTTCATTTCCAGTATTTCAATGAAATCAGAACACTTGGAATATGTTACAATTTAAGGAACCCTGACAGTTACATGGCGCAAGGATGCACATTAAGATAAGCTTTGTGGAAACGATAGACCCCGTATGGTAATCCTATGTTGCTGAGACGCCACGTGAATAAATTAATTAATGTCAGTCAGTTCCTTCTCACGTTCCCAGGCACGTTTGGAACATTGTAATTGTGGTACTGCAATGTAAAACTGTGAAGACGCTTAATTTTTTTTTCTTTGTCATTTTCTGACCCACTTTCAGACTCAGTCCTATCCCAGCCTAATGTCAGTGCATATTGTACTGTACATTCTTGAGAAATTCGTGAAATTTCACATGCTTGATGGATAGCTGCAAGTTTGAAATCTGATACACGATGTGATATTTAATACAAAACGACAGAACCAGTGGTGTGGAAAATTATTAAATATAATAACAGTTGCTTTTGAAAATAACCATAACAGAAATTTGGGTAGTAATTATTTTGCAGTTGTGATCAGCGGCTGGGAAACTATAAAATTGCACTCAATCAAGGTAAACATTAGTCTAGTTGCTGGATTCGTACTACAGCCAGTGTCACAGCAACACGAAAGAGAAAGAGAAATCGCAGGCCACAGTTCCCGATGTCCTTTTGGTAACTGGTTTATATTTAACGTTTTTCCTGTTGCAGAAACAAAACAGTACAACTGCAGCAATGGTTTAATTAAAATAAAAGTTTTGAGCTGTCTGTGGCACGGCCCTCTTCGTGAGAGCCGATAAACCTCACCATGTAAACACATGCGGATGACAAGATGAGAATCGGCTACGAGACGATAGATCTCAATAGCATGGATGTGAAAGTTATGGAAGATGGGCAAACATTTTGCAGACTCGAGGGAAAGAATTCTTTGAATTTTCCTCCTCCCTTAAAGTGAATTCTGTTGCATTCTTTTGCCTAACTGACTTAGGTACCCTGCTCAAAACTAACTTCATTTCTAAAGGAAATTAATTAAGATAACAAATGAGCTGGGCATAAAATATGCAGTTGCAGTAAGAAACACAAATGCATCGCTTTCACGTGAGAGCTACGTTGCACTGTGGGTTAGGGAGAGCGAAGTGCTTCCTGTTATTATTGTTGCTTGTGAATTAGTAGTGTTTGACTGTTTTAAATTAACTGAGAGTAATTCAAGAAATTTTTAAAGGTTCATATGTGAGTAAGAATGCATGGCGTAATTCTTAATCTAAGAGAGGGAATTTTTGACCAAAGAGAGGGGAGCCACAAATGATTTTGCGTAAGGAAGAGAAGCAACAAAGCAAGAAATCAACCCAAAATTCTCCTTGAAGGAACGAATCGCAAGGCTTATAGGGAAAATGAAAGGCGGAAAGTTGCTGCTGCTGCTGCAAGCTGTGCAAACTTCCGCCTTGTTTGTTTGCTGGAAAGCAAAGCACACGCGCCCAAAGCAAGGAGGGGAAGGGAAAGCAAGGCGGTTGTGTACGGTAAACATCGGTATAAAAAGAGTACTTGCTCCGAGAGGGTTTTTTTTTTTTCCCGTGCTTCAGGCACACAGCGAAGAATAGCCAATATAAGGAATATGTGATTTGTATTTGGCGGCGCGAAATGACGTTGGTTAGCTTGGGTATTGCGTCAGTTTTCTGTATTTTTTTGTGTTTTAACAAGAGAATTGTGCTTACTTTCCAGTGTCTTCTTTGTATTGCGATATAGGAATTGTAATTGGTTTCCTCTTTATTATTTCGGTCAACAGTTATTCCCAGTAGCGGGGTAGTGCACTGTAGGCTTTACCAAAGGGTGTTTGCAACTTTGCAGCGTCCCTTCGGGCCTTAGCTGCACCCAATTAAAATTTTAGCCTTACTTTCTGCGATGGTTTTATCTGATCTTTCTAACTACTACTGTTTGGTGCAAATGTAGGTTTTTTCCAAATCACCTTTAGATCCTTGCACTTTATTCTTGGCCAACCAATCCAGCTGCCTCTTCTCACTGTCTTAAACGCTGAATGACTGAAAGTGTCCCTTTGCTTGGCTTGACAGCCCAAGTTTTAAAAAAAATGACCTCCCATAATCTCATTATCA
Organism: Macrobrachium rosenbergii; assembly: GCF_040412425.1. NCBI lineage: Eukaryota > Metazoa > Arthropoda > Malacostraca > Decapoda > Palaemonidae > Macrobrachium > Macrobrachium rosenbergii. The sequence goes on along the minus strand of NC_089742.1, from coordinate 64,884,981 downwards.
TTATTATTATCGCTTTTTTTGCTTTTAGTTTTCTGTAAAAGAAAACTATTGTGCCGGCTTTGTCTGTTCGTCCGCACTTTATTCTGTCCGCACTTTTTCTGTCCACCCTCAGATCTTGAAAGCTACTGAGGCTAGAGGGCTGCAAATTGGTATGTTGATCATCCACACTCCAATCATGAAACATACCAAATTGCAGCCCTCGAGCTTCAGTAGTTTTTTTTATTTTAATTAAGGTTAAAGTTAGCCATAATCATGCTTCTGGCAACTATATAGGATAGGCCACCACCGGGCCGTGGTTAAAGTTTCATGGGCCGCGGCTCATACAGCATTATACCCAGACCACCGAAATATAGATGTATTTTCGGTGGCCTTGATTACACGCTGTAGCGGCTATACAGAAAAGTCGATTGCGCCGAAGAAACTTCGGTACATTTTTTACTTGTTTTTTTGTTGTTGTCTAACATGCGTAAAACTAGTCTTACGTCCACGGAGACAGTCCCCAAAAACCACTTATGCCCAGTTTTTTTATGTAGGTTTGTATCTGTATCTCTTTCTGTATTCGTAATATTTTGTTTTAAATGATCTGCGATGTTGTATTGCCGCTAGATGATACTTAGATTCTTCTGTTTGCCTAAGACATAAGAATGCGTAGTGGGGTGTCTTGGACCCCTTGATGGAGGAAATGCCATAGAGGCGCGCAGAAATCCTTTATTGCACTGTAGGGTCCTGGGAAATTACACAGTAGCATGCTCGCCGTTCTAAGGGGTAAGAAATCACCAAATGGCCTTGCATGAGTTTCCAGCCCCATACTCTGCTTTTAATACACAAATAGAGGAAATTTTTATTTTTATTGTTAAGAAATTCACAGTGTCGTGGCTAAATTGTTGTTCAATAAGAATTTTGTTTTGGTTGAAAGTTAAAAGTTATCATCAGTGTTTAAAACGAATAATAAATAAACTGGCGTCTGGTGTGTCCTTTCTGGAAGGTAAAATCCGTGCGGAAGGATAACTGCCTAGGATCGAAGTGCTGGTTTGGTGGTAGTTATGTTATTCCATTTTCTTCAACTGGTAGTTGTGCCAGTCTCCTCGATTTTCTGACTTGAGGTTGCGGCCTTCTCTTATTTGCATCTTCTTGAGCTTTATAGGTGCCATGTATAGTCCTCGTGCTTTATAGGTGCTGCGCATCTTCTCGAGCTGTTTTGGTGCCATAGCGGGCAACATCCAAAGGGACACCGGCTGGCTATATGGAGGGAGAGGGAAGGGGAAGCAGATCATCAGGGTTCGCAGGGTCAAAGTCAGTTTTGAAAATAAAATGTTTAATGTAATGTTTTGCAGCATACTCGGTAGAAAAGTCCTCATTGGAAAACTTATATCATCAAATCTTCTCACGTTAGAATTGTCACTATTACAGACAGTACTCGAACCCCCAGTTGATTTATGATGTAAAAGACAAATATGATCCAAATGGGTGCTGTCCAGAGCATGGAGTCCAAAGGCCCCTTTATTTTCAAGTAATGTTGTGTCAGGTCCGTAATCGCTTTCCTTGCAACTCCTTTATTTCTGCTATTGCTATTGTTGTAATTAGGAATTCAGTATAGTGAAATATATATATATATATATATATATATATATATATATATATATATATATATATATATATATATATATATATGTGTGTGTGTGTGTGTGTGTGTGTGTGTATACGTAATACCATATTGTTGACATTTCACCATTACACGTCAGTTATTTATATTTTTGTTACTCTTTTCATTGCTTGCAAGACCTATATAGAGCTTGCTTTTAACTTTACTGATGGCATCTGCAATAAAATGGTTAATGTATGTTGGATGTGACCAAGGTATTTTGAAATTTGACCAAAATATGTGAAGTTCATCGTCCAAAATTGTGGGGTCGCTATCTATTCTCTGCTTATGGCATAAATAACCATAAGAATGAAAATTCTGTGATATGCATGTGACGCTGTACTCTAGGCACTCAATACGAGCAATTTCTCGCCTTTCCAGTTTCAGATCCTCTCTCTCTCTCTCTCTCTCTCTCTCTCTCTCTCTCTCTCTCTCTCTCTCTCTCTCTCTCTCTTATCTTTTTACTTTTCTAGATTCCTGTGGACCTTGTTTCCGCCTGTACTACCCGCTCCGGCTACATTCTCGTATTATTTAGAATGTTTTTTTTTTTTCTTCGTAAAAGTCACGGGTCAGATGTAGAAGTCTTGGGGTTGAGTTAAACCCGCAAAGGAAAAATTTTTCCCAGAAAAAGAATAAGCGGTAGAAAAATCGCTAGCTACATGCTGGAATAGCCACTTGTAATAAATACTAGATGAGAGGTAGGAAAACTTGGGAGAATGGATTTTCTGGTGTGACTGAAGTTTGACTTTTTTTTTTTTTTTTTTTTTTTTTAAGTTCGGTTATTGTAAGTATTTCTGACGATAGCGCATTAGTGACTCACTGAAAACTGGAAGAAGAGCTGTGAAAATTAATGGAGTTAAATTACAGCAATATGATCATGGCAAGGACATATCGCTCATTTGCCAGAAGTGACACAACTCAAAAAGTGTGTTTTTTAAGTTATTGATACCATATTGTGGTAAAAACGTCTTATTTGTATTTGTACAACTAACCGCTAGAGGGCATGACGTCACTATTACACTATGTAGAGTATAGAGAGTTTTAAACTTTAAATGGCTTCTCCTGAAAAATAGCAGTTTTTGAGTTATGTCACTCTTCTGGCAAATAAGCGATATATTCCAATAATGTGTAGGAGATATAGGACTAAGACAAACTTCTAATCCTTCGTCAGGAATACAATATAAGCAAAATGAAAAAGGAATTGCAGCCCGTTGAAGATTTAAACCAGTTTGTGTTATGAGCGAAGTTTTTCATTGCCTTGAGAGATGTCATTTTATTCTTCGTTTGTAAGCAAGGATTTCGTACAGACTACTAATTTTTATAAAAAGTACCCATTGTATGAACAAAAAACTTCCGCACAAAATGATATAATTCAAAGAGAGTAGACGGTCGAGATTGACATTCTCGTGACAGTTGTTATGGCTAGTATTAATTTATTTTATGCTTCTCTAAGTCACCTTGCTCATATTAGTTTTGAGCCTTTGGGTATGGCAAATTCTTAACGCTAAATGAATATCTTTTCATCATTCTAGTAATAATAATGCAGTAACTAAATAATTCTCCATCTGGATAGTTCTCCCAGAAAGCCCTCTCTCTCTCTCTCTCTCTCTCTCTCTCTCTCTCTCTCTCTCACACACCATTTTGTGTAGGATCCTCTTGCTTGTTACTGTACCTAACTTATTTTACATATAAACGTTACTATTTGTTTTCATAAATAATATCATGACTAAAGCCCCAAGTAACTTTTATACGACTTATAACATGTTAAGTCAGATTCCATCGGTCTTAGTTTTACTGACATCGTAAATTAATTGGTTGCTTGCCTATGAAAAGCTTTGAGGTTAATGAGAGGATGCGTGATGAAAACCCTGACGGTGAAAGGTAGTACAGGTAATTGAAATTTTATTTCTAATATTTTTTATAGTGAAAAATCTGTAGTTATACAGTTGTGAATATATAGCATCTGTTTTTAATACTAAAGCAAGTATATCCATAGAGAGAGAGAGAGAGAGAGAGAGAGAGAGAGAGAGAGAGAGAGAGAGAGAGAGAGAGAGAGAGAGAGAGAGAGAGATCGCTATGTAAATTTAATTTAAGTTACATATTTATTATCTGAAAGGTTTGTTGTCAAAATTAGCATTGGTATGAGGTTAGCAAGTACATGGAGTTTCTTGAGAAAGATAAGATAAAGTGAGGCCTATTTAAAATTCAAAGATACTTTATTAAACATTTGTTACCAGATAGTTTATTATTAACTCGTGTGGAGAGAGAGAGAGAGAGAGAGAGAGAGAGAGAGAGAGAGAGAGAGAGAATGGCATTTCTTAAGGAAGAGAAAGAAAAATAGAAAGGTGATTAGAATTTCTATTGTGATCATCGGCCACTTTACTACTGATCCAACATCCGTTCAGGCAGCCTCTTTCAGTTGAGAGTTTGTTTTCTTTTCCCTCTTATTATGACCAGTTTCTTATCCTTTCTGCTTAAATTGCCCTCGACAAGTATATACATTAGTCCAGGTTTAAAACAAATTATATGTTATGTATTTTAAAACCAGATTGTTTCCGCACTCTTTTGACTCTTGTTCATCCTCGCAGTTTTAGGGCTTTTATTGTAATGGGAGTTATTCTCTTGCCTTATTTTTCAGATAATATTTATGAGTGATTGTTGGTTTTATTCTAAATGTAAATTTAAGTTTTGTGCATTCCGGACGAATAATTCATTTATAAATGAACGAAATTCATAGAAAAGGTTCATCACTTTCTCGTAACTTTTTATGAAAAAATATGAATATCCTCGAACCTTCGTCGATTAACTGTGCAATGTATGGACCAGGAAACTAAAGTGGTTAGAAAAATAGCCAAAGTTTAATGCTGCAATTTTGGCATTTTTTAAATAGTGGATTCGTAAAAGTCAGCACAGCCTCGTTGTACTTTTAATTATTTATATTAAAATATATGCATGCCACTGAGTGTTCTCATATGCATATGGCAGAAATTAGATATTTTGTAGGGTTGTGTGCATCTTTCATTTTTTTGCCCGATTATTAAGTATGTGTTACACGACTGATGAACGTGTTGAGTGCTTTGTTCAAAGGAAAATTAAGTGCATCTAGTTTTTAACTTCCCATTTTTAGTTTTCTGTAAAAGAAAACTATTGTGCCGGCTATGTCTGGCCGTCCGCACTTTTTCTGTCCGACCTGAGATCTTAAAAACTACTGAGGCTAGAGGGCTGCAAATTGGTATGTTGACTATCCACTCTCCAATCATCAAACATACCAAATTGCAGCTCTCTAGCCTCCGTAGTTTTGATTTTATTTAAGGTTAAATTTAGTCATAATCGTGCTTCTGGTAACGATATAGGATAGGCCACTGCCTGGCCGTGGTTAAAGTTTCATGGGTCGCGGCTCATACAGCATTATACCGAGACCACCGAAAGGTAGATTTGTTTTCGGTGGCCTTGATTATACGCTATGGTGGCTGTGCAGAAAAGTCGATTGCGCCGATGGAACTTCGGCACATTTTTTTACTTGTTCTTTCTCCAGGTATTTCAAGGCTGGATATGAACTTTCAGTTAGTGTGAATGCAAAAGCTTTTCGAACTTCCACAGCTTTTTTTTTTTCCAGTGGTTTTCGCTGCTCATTTTTCCAGAAACCAGTTTTGGTTCCTTTGTAGCATTTTGTTCCTTTTTCAACCTAGAAATAGAGGATGCAGGATACTAGTTGATCCTTCAGTTTTCACAAGTACTCTTCGTTGGGAGAGTGGGTTCCGTTCTCAGCTAGCACTCTGCTGGCCGCGAGTTCGAATCTCCGACCGGCCAGGGAAGAGTTAGAGGAATTTATTTCTGGTGATAGAAATTCATTTCTCGCTATAATGTGGTTCGGATTCCACAATAAGTTGTAGGTCCCGTTGCTAGGTGACCAATTGGTTCTTAGCCACGTAAAATAAATTTAATCTTCCGGGCCAGCCCCTGGAGACCTGTTAATCAGCTCAGTGGTCTGCTTAAACTAAGATATACTTCACAAGTGCTGAAGTTATTAGAGGTTGGATTGTTTTATTCCTTCGCGATCTCATCATACTCTTTAGTAGCAACCTCAAGATTAGTTTTGCAAAGTCTGAAGTATTAAGTTTCTACCTAATGTTAGACATTCTTTGATATAAATATACAATGAAGTTTAAGAATTTGCTGTGATGAAAAAAAAATTATGATCTGTTTCTGTAGTAGTTTGTCGGTCATAATAAGAAAAATAATTTCTCTTAAAAATTGGTCCCAAATACTTGTCTAATAATAGTTTTTTCTTCTGTTATTCGTACCAAAAGAAGGCACTCTGCATTACTTTAATCAAATGTTGGCACACTGTCAAGTTCAGTAGCACAGCAGTGTAAAACGTGCTAGTGGGCGTGGGCGTGTCTGGAGTTGGATGTGGCGTCCTAGGGAAATTGGGGTTAGCCGGAGGCCCATTAATCACGCCCCACAATGACAAGGGCGTTAGAAGGATGCTGGAATAGGTGGGGGGTCTGTCCCGGGAGGGCAACTTTTAGTGTGTTGGCCGTAGAGTATTTGGCGTAAGAGGTGACGTCCCTCGAGAAAAATGGGTCGTAATATTCGTCCACTGGAAGATACATCGAGTCGAATTATTTCTCTTAATGGCGCTTTGCATGGAAATCCCGTGTTGGTGGATGCCGCTATTTTCATATTTATTCTCGCGATCGCCGGAAAGGTGCGAGGGAATGGCTTTGCCGGACATATTTCAGCTGCAGCGTTCCCGATAAGCGCGTCAAGGGAACGGACGCGATTCCTTTTATGAATTCGCTTTTGTATTTGTCGCACCGGAAGCGTTTATTTATTTTAAAAATTATTTTGACGCATGTTTATCCTCCTTTCAACCTTGATGGAAACGGATCAGGGATTTTCGAGTTTCTGTTTGCGAACTGGAAGTGATGGAATGAAAAGGTGAGAGATTGTGCGCGAGTTTTTTTCGTGTTTCTGTCAAAATGAGAGGAGATTAATATAATAATGGACGGGATTACACGAGAGGAGTCATTGATCTTCCTTCCATTTTCCCCGATCAAAAGCAGGATTCCATTAACATTGGAAAAATTATTCAACGATGGATTATTCAGTATTGAAATTAGAATGGCGTAGGTCGTGATTCTATTGTTACTGAAGTGAAAAAAAATCATGTCACATGGGATCATTATACTAGTTTGTTTCATTCTCTGAAATGGAGAGAACGCTGACATTTAATCGCGTGATATTGTTTTTTAGTTGCAGGCATTAATACAGCATTTTTGGATGTCGTAACCTTAAAATATCGTAGGAATGAAAGGTGCTGTAAAAACTTTCTTGTAAGTTTTAGACAAAACACCTTAATATATCACTTTTACTGAAGGAGACGATAGAGGTAAGTCTATGCAATTTTTAAAATAATTGATTGAGCGTTAGTTAGTTATATATATATTATATATATATATATATATATATATATATATATATATATATATATATATATATATATATATATATATATATATATATATATATATATATGAATGAATGGATTTTATCACATCGCCGTGATTCATATACAAGACTTAAGCTATTAAATGTCCCTTAATATCCAGTTTTGCTTTCCTCAAAGTAATATATTTTCATATATGTTAATATATTTTCACATATGTTATCCGAAGGGGAATTTTTCAGTTGATAATAAGTTCGTCGACTTGTGGACACGAACCCTGGAAGACAAGAACTCAGGACTACAGTGACGCCTTAAACCACACGGCCATCAATGTTTGAGGTGTCGCTGTAGTTCTGAGTTTTTGTCTTCCTGGGTTCGAGCCCACGAGACGACTAACTTATCAACTAAAAAATTCCCCTTCGGGTAACATATATGAAAATATATTATTTCCGAGGTAGAGCGAATTGGATATTAAAGGACATTTAGAAGCTTAATGTTATATATATATATATATATATATATATATATATATATATATATATATATAATTATTTATATATATATATATATTATAACTAGCAAAATTGAGGAAATGAAGCAAATTCTCTCAATTGTCAGTTATTGAAATATAGGTTCAAATATGGATATAGAGCTATATATATTAAATTCTCTCTTTAATTGTCAGTTATTGGAAATATATCCCAGTTGATAAAAATCCTCAATATTTAGACTTAAAATAGTTTCATGAGTGGTGTAGAAGCAGTTGAGAGCGGTAATTTTATCCGTTTGTCTTCCTTTCAAGGCACCGTATGCCCCTGCCAGTTACGTATTCAAGAGAGTGTATTTACGTTAAAGCTTCTTATTAGTTGTAAGACAACGCTGTGAATTTATATTACAAAGATTGTGCATGTTTTTATATATGAAATAGTATATTTTACGTTTTTCACGGGCTGCTTTTTGGGATAAAAATCTAAAGTATCAGCCGTCAAAGAATACTCCTTATGAATCATGAAATACTGTTTGACATCAGTTTCCTTAATGCTTTTGATGAACAGTGATCTGGTTGTTATTACCCTTCATTCGCATTTCCTTTCGCTACTAAACAGTTTGTGGAAAATAGCTCTTTGAAGACTATTTTTTTAATGCTTCGAAATTCCTGCGTGTAATAATTAAAAAAAAAAAAACACGTGGTGGAATGTTGCCCCTGTATGAATGGATTTGACTTTTTATTTTTTGTTCTGGAAAATGAGTTTTACCTGAAGTTTTATATTTGGCGGTGTACCTGGCTCTCAGAAAATGACGACAGTGTTTCGAGTGTTTCGGAGTTTCATCATATTTTCCATTATATATATATATATATATATATATATATATATATATAT
>NC_089742.1:64824005-64871505 GCF_040412425.1 Macrobrachium rosenbergii | reverse complement strand
AACTTATTTGAATAATATGCTGACATCCAAAACTGATTTACGTTATCCAGCATATAAATGAATTCCGTAAATAATGGATTTATTTCTAACTACATGATTTTAATGTTCTTTGGGCTGCTTAATCAGATGTTTAGTTAACGTTGCACTGGCTGGCCCAACTGATGGAATTGACTGCATTGAAAACAAGTAAATAAATTGTTACTTTTCTTTTCCACCACTTATATCAGTAAAGACTATTTATAAAACAAGTGGAATTCGTATCAACTGACTAGGGTTCGTCGTGAAACGTCAGTGTATAACTTTTTGCCCTTAGGTCTACAGGCAATAGCGAGTGTACTAGGACTATAAATTAAATTATCAAGCTGTAACGAGTTTAACTAGGCCTATAAAGTAAATTATCAAGCTATAGCGAGTGTAATTAGGCCTACTGGTTCACTTCAAACTCACCTTCTGCATTAGTGGTATTAAAATCGATTTTATGCTTGGGTAATTAAACTGAAAATCAGGTGCTTCTACCGTAACTCTAATCAAATTATTTTGCCCACTGATTGGTTGCCTGTGATAGTAATCACAAAAAAAAAAAACTTATTTTAGAGAAAATATACGGATAGGTTTAGCAAATACTGATAAAAAAGACAGAGAACAACTATAAATAGAAAATTTGCTCTTCACATATAATAATGTTTATTTCCTTACCAAAATCAAAAGAGAAATATAGTCAGCCGAGAAATTAGTTGAATGATGAGTCAGTGAGTTAGAAAACTTGTTTGTGAACTGAATTCTTCGCGGAGAATCATGCTTCCGTAGTGTTTCTAATCGCTAAAACAATTTTTTTTTTTTAGCCTGTCTTGAAAACAGGTCTGGTGCGGATCGGAATAAAATAAAACTCAGTCCGTTATCATAATGGAATACGTGGAAGGCTAGAATTTTGAGAGGTATTGTTTAACGGAAAATATTGGCGGAGGCAGCACTTGACGATTTCCCCTGTTGCAAACGCCTGGAAGATCTTGGATGAACGAGGGAAACATAAAGCAATGAACCACACGGTTTTTCAATAATGGATTATTTCAATTACCGTTATATATTTAATGGGAATGTTACCGTTACTTAAGACGCTCCTTAATATTGGTCTGTGGATGTCAAATACTCTCTTGTAATAAAAAAAATAAACTTTAGAAGGCGATTTTTAAATTACCGGTACATACGAGTACACTACTGCGCAGTGCCTTTACATGATTATTGGTTCTTTGCAACTCCTGCCTTTTCTAAAGCCAGAATATTCACATCTAAGCTTTTTATCAGTTTCTTTCTCCAGCCTGTTGAAAATTAGCATAGTGATTATTTTCATTGCCACCCATGTAAGTGCAATGCCTGTATAGTTATCACATTCAGTGCCTTCTTTGGTACCATTATGACTTTCAGTTCCCAATCATCAGGTTTTGTTTTCTCATTCCGTATTCTGCAAAACAGTCAAGTTAGTATATATATGAGGTGTCCTTTTTGTTTTAGCTAAAATAATCTCTGTAATGTAGTGTATGTATTCCATCTCCTAATTTGTATTATTATTATTATTATTATTATTATTATTATTATTATTATTATTATTATTATTATTTTTTAATTCCACTTCAAAGACTGTGAATTCATTTATGAGACACATTCAGGCTCTCGTCAATTTCTGGTATATTATTCAAATTATCCCCCTCAAATTTCTCCTTCATTACCACACTAAAGTCTTCTGCCCAGCTTTGTTTCTTATTCAACCAGTTATTATTGACCAGTCCTTCCTTTTAGTTGATATTTTTTCCTCTTTTTCTTATCATCTGTGGATGTCCCAATAATTATGTGGGCGACCAAAAACCGTGCCACTTCACTTTGTCAATATCTGCCAGTTTGTCCAAATATTTTCTCTTATCTCATCTTGATCTTTGCTGAGTCGCATTATCTCCTCTTTGGGCAATTACCACGTTCTAGTTTGGGTTCTTCATCTCCTTTCTTATATTTGGCTGCAGGGATCTTTTTGCTTTTTCTGAATTTATTTTGTATCCCAGGTCTCATCCGATATGCCAGGTTTCCGTCTTACTACCATATAACTACGTACTTCTTTTCCAGCAGATCGGCATACATTCTGGATATGTTAAACAAGTCATCAATGATTGTTTACGCCTCCTTAGATATAGTTTCTAGAAAGGCAAATGTATTTCAACATTCAGTCGCAGAAGCCATTTGGTTAATCTTCAAGAACTTTATTGTATCAAACCTAGATATATGTCAACGAAAAATTCAGAGTTTAGGTTTTGACACAGCAAAGCTTCTTGAAGATGAGCATCAAGAGGCATTTGCATGTCAGTTTACGTTTATGAATTTTCCTGAACGCAAACGTTGGGACACAAATGCCCTTTATTCACAGATTCACCTTATCTTGGGAAATAAATTATTCCTAAAGAGAATTTTATGAAAGTGCATTTGCCCCGGCCATATTCGAAAATATGCCTTTTAGCTTTGATAAAGATGTAGACAACTGACGTGTCCTCTATCCCATCAAACGTAATACAAGTTGATTTCTACTCCACATTATATATATCAAGTCAAATTCAGGCTCTGTATTAGAATGGAAATCGGTCAAACTCTACTATGATAGCTGTAACACGTGGCCTTTTTATATTTTAGAAATTTAGCTATCATATTGGAAATGGGTTGATTGCGGAGTCGAAATCAACTTGATAGCATTGTGGATAAGACGACTGTCTCCCTCTGTATCACAACCAAAAGGCATCGGTTTGAGTGTTGGATTCCCATTGAGTATAAGTTATTCCCGATGTAAACTGAATTCGATATTAAGCGGTCTTTGTGATTTAATATTGTGTGAGTGTTTGTGTAAGCGTGTGTGGACTATTTTCAAGAGCATATTTATACATTTCATATGTTCGGCTCTTAAATATAACAGTGCTTCATATAGTTGAGTATAATGTATCATCTTGGAATGTTTGTAATGGTATTCTATTTATTTGATGTGACTTTCAATACCGCAACAGAAACATTCATTCAGAGATGTAACATTTTGAACCGACTCGCAGACCACTATCGCTTATGCGCTTGCAAGCATTCTTTGCCCTCTCCTTCGCGAGCAGATCCAGACAACTTGGCGAAAACTAACTCCACAAATAACGCAGATGGCAACAAAGATTAGGGAGAAAGAGAGAAAGAGGAACAAGTGTGGCCGTCTTCCCCCACCCCCCTCCAAGCCCCAAACGAAAAGCGAAATTGATGCATCCGCGTCCAAATAAGTTAAAACAAAGTTTGCGGTAAGATTTCTCCCGGCGCCGAAAGAATTGAAGGGGAAGTAAGTTGGGAAGAGTTAAAGGCAATGTTTACTGTCCAGACACTTTCTCTGCTTGACGTATCTCAAGAGCTCAACGCAGCTGTTAGGCTATTCGTGCATCCTTTTTAAGAGTTGCACGTTCTATTCGAAATATAATTTCAGCTGCGAGTTTTTTTTTTTTTTTTTTTTTAGAAAGGCAGTTGTCAGCTTTATAGGCAATGGATATGGCGTTGAATTTGTTTGTTTAGCCTCAAGTAGCGTAAACATTTTATACCTGTTTCCTAAAACCCAATGAACTGTGTAAAACGTAGTCGACTGTGGTTGGTCGCGGTTGAGGAGGAAAAGGGCATGGATCTAGCAGTCTTTTCCTCATGCTTTTTATTGAGCAAGTGATTTCTTTCACCGGTCACAAAATAAGCCCGTAATCCTGTGACTGATATATTAAGACACGTGATTCGTTTCCACTAGCGTGCCTTGGAATTTTGTCATTGCTCCGGTTCTCGCAATATCCTTGCACTGTACATTTACTTTTCTTGAAAGCGTTCCTCTTAATGGCAAGAAAGTTAGATGCTATTTTTCTTATACTTTCTTTTAACTCACTTTTTTGTGCGCCTGACTAGGTCATTCATTCAGTCTGTATGTCCTTAAAAATTTGCAACTGCACAATTAAGAACGGGTATTTGATAAATTGAGTGATTTGGTATAATAAAATGAGACCTCATAACCAGAATTTTCAGAAACCGATTTCAGAATAATGAAACTTTCGCTGATACAACCGATAGAACTGTTATTTCAGTCACTTACCGAATTATTTTAGGAGCCAGGTATAGTTTTCTCCAACGTTTGTCCATATACTCGTCAGCCTGCATGCCTGGCTGTGTCCGTTAGTGAGTCTGTCACACTTTTACCATGACATTGCAACTCTTCTGCGGTCGAAGAGATTTCGGTCAAATTCGGTAAGTAACTGTACAGGTGATGTGGGTGACGTCAAATCGTCCGTCTTTTCGTTTGTCAGTCTGTCTGTTGTCACACGTCTTTTTATTTTTCTGTAAAAGAAAACTATTGTGCCGGCTTTGTCTGTACGTCCGCACTTTTTCTGTCCGCCCTCAGATATTAGAAACTACTGAGGCTAGAGGGCTGCTAATTGATATGTTGATCATCCACCCTCCAATCATAAAACACACCAAATTGCAGGCCTATAGTCTCAGTAGTTTTCATTTTATTTAAGGTTAAAGTCAGCCATAGTCGTGCTTCTGGCAACGATATAGGACAGGCCACCCCGGGCCGTGGCTAAAGATTCATGGGCCGTGGCTCATAGAGGATTATACTGAGACCACAGAAAGACACATTTGTTTTCTGTGGCCTTGATTATACGCTGCACAGAAAACTCGATTGCGCTGAAGAAACCTCGGCGCATTTTTCACTTGTTTTATTTACGCAAGAACTTTTGCAAAAGGTTAAATTAGGGAGCCGTAGATTCTGTACACAGCCATAACTTTTGAACTAAAAGAGTTAGACTTCATATTTGGCAGGTATAATGCACTAGTGAAGTCGTTTCAGATGATACCAAGATTAGTGACTTTGCGATCTTGACAATAACGTTCCTATGGGAGCATGCTTGTTTCACAAACGCACTTTATCGGGAGATTGTTGTGGGATATTTTATTTTTGTAAGTCATAGTGTTGTAGTCAGCATTTCATCACGCTGAGTGATCTTAAAGACAGGCTGGTCTGGGGTTGCTATGGAGCTTGTATTGCTCGAGCAGTATTATAAGAATGCTTTTTTTTTTACGTCGACCGTAAATCCTTTTATCGATTTGGAGAAGGCCCTTTTTTTTATCCCTTGAAGCTTTTCTCATAAAAAGGAAAGTCGCCTAAGACAAAGGAACGCAAAAAAATGAACTTTTGAACTTGAGGCAGTTAAATTTCAGTTTAGAATGTCAGAGAAGAGATCGGTTTGTATCACACCGGGGGTAGGGGGAGGGATTACCTCGTCGACAGAGGAGAGAGAGAGAGAGAGAGAGAGAGAGAGAGAGAGAGCGAGAGCGAAAGCTGGTGTGATGAAAATGAATTGAAATTAATCTAACAGAATCCTCGAATGTCCCTTTCAGTGACTCCCATAGCCATTAGTATAATTAATCCCCCCCTGAATTAGCTTACTATCACTTAAGTTTCTTGTCAGCTTCCCGGATGTTAATTGGTACATTGTGTTCCTGGGAGAATACTTAAAGGGACGATGTTTGGGCTTTGGGGAAGGGGACGAGAGAAAAAGCATTGTGGAATGTCTGGTAGGATTTGGTTAGGCCAGATGGTATCGGACGTGATAGCTGCACGAAGAATATTTTTCTTTTTTGTTGCAGTTTTATCAAAAGCTTATGTATGAGCAGTTTCTCAAGTACTGTTCTTTGTGATTGTTGTATAATAGTTTTATTGTCATTTATAGTAGTTGTATAGTAGTGTTATTGTTATATATAACAGCCGTATGGTAGTTTTAGTGATATTTACAATAGTTGTCTAGTAGTTTACAACTTTGCTTTGGTGATTGATGCTACAAATGATTGAATAACTGTCGTAGCAATAGCAAAGGTTGTCGGCTATTTTCCCCTGTTGGCGTCAAGAATACACATGTACACCACTCTGGTCAGTGAGATCTCTTTAAATGAGAAAAGTAATTTTTAGCATACGAGTTACTTGCGTGACCCTAAAATTTGAGGTGTATTAGACTAGACTTGCATTTCATTGTCGTAAATCAAGATTTTAAGTTGTTTCGTTCAGGGATATAATATTGAAAGCGAGCACCTATGCCTAAGGACAGATGTATATAGATGCATACGTCTTCATACTTATGCATATATGCATATACTGTTAGCACCGATACACCTTTTCAGCTTTAGGGGAGACCGACCTTGAAATTGATTCTTAATCTATTTAGGTATTATCAGTCGTATGTTGGATTCAGTCGTATGTTGGTTTTGCGTGAGGTGTTGCGTGTATCCACTAAATAATTCAAGATGTGCAAAGTTAATATATATTATGATATTTCTTGAAATAAAATTTCATATTTGGGTATAGAAGAGTATTTGTATGATAACATAAGTAGTACTTATAATAATGGTAATATATGTAAATTATATATATATATATATATATATATATATATATATATATATATATATATATATATATATATATATATATATATATATATATATATATATATATATATATATATAAAGAATCCCCATTCGGAGAATATAACTTTTTCTAAACTAAGAACCACAGAAAAATCAGTTAAATGCTAAAATTCTAAAATGGTATCGATTTTAAACAAACGATGGCAAATACATTAAAGATAAGTTGGTAGATTTGCGTTTACCCCCGTAAAAGGCAGCATAGTTTCACTTCCAGCGTATATTTCTAAGAGAAGATAATTTCAAAATTTGTTGTTTCCCTCCAAATATTATGTTAGGAGAGGCAAGGTTGGGGTCCTCGGGGAAAGAGTGGAACTTCACGGGTTATATTGCGAGTTTCGCTTTCATTGATTTGCTGTCATTGGGTCGTAAAAATCGAAGGTTTGGATTAACGCCTCTTTTGAATCCTTTAATGATTTTTTTATATGAACTAAAAATTGCCTTTCCAGAGGGCAACTGTAACAGAATGCTTTTCTAAGTAAACAGCAATGACTCCTTTAAAGAATTTAATAGGCTTTTAGTCATGCGAAGTGACGTGATGCATCGCCGATATTAATGAGTCAGTGGGCTTTATTCCATTTTGTGAACGCTTTAATTTATGGCGAACCGCACGTTAATTGGTTTTTGGTTTGAGGTAACAAGGGAACATTGGCATTCAAGATCAGTTTTAATTCACGACGAATGCAATTAATCAAAGTAAATGAGCGTAAGTGCTTCCTTTGGCTTAAATCTGAGGTCATAATAAGTGGAAATAGCATGGAAAACAAATGAATAGTTGAACATGTTTTCCTCTTAGTTGACGGTAATTGGTGACTTAAGGAAAAATCACAAAGCCAAGATGGGGCCTTTTGAGCTTCTGTGTGTGGGAAACAGACGCAGGAGGAGAGGGTGGGGCAGGGTGGGTTGGGGTTTGCCAGGACTGAGAAAGTTTAGAGTTGGGGGAGGGGTGTTCAGATCACTCTCCATCTACCGAGAGGTGTAGATTTGAATTACGAGTGAGGGGAAATTGAGTAGAAGGGCTCTAAATTCTCCTCATCCAAGCGAGGAAGAGATATGCGGAGGTGTAAGGAAAAGGGGAAGGTTCATCTAACCTTAAAGGCTTATAGGTAGACGTGGCCATATGTAATAGAAAGGAAAGTAAATGAAAATTCAAGAAGGCTGAGGGAGCTGTTATTGAGTAGACTTTTTTCTTTGCACAGGTTACTAACTTTCAAATTGATTTTCTGTCATCGCGAGAGCAGTTAACTGCATTTGCTTATGTGTAGTCCAGTAGTTGTTACTGTAACAGGTATTTCATCTGTAAAAGTTTAGATTTTTCAAAGCCTTCCATACATGAATGTTTGATACCTGAAAGGTCAGGTGTTTACGAGGCTAGGTCCGTAGGGAATTGCTTTCAGTCAAAACTTTGCTTAGATTGAAAGCTCATAGTCATCTCTTTAGAGAGAGAGCGGAAAAATGTTCAGGGTTTTCCATTTGCTTCTTATTTCATGCTCCTAAGTGGACCAAAACAAAAAGTACTTTTTACAATTAGATTAACTTGTGTAAAAACGACCTTCAGTTTTTAAGTTCTCTTGGAAGACATCCAGTAATAAACTCTAAAGCCTTTTCTTCGTATTTGTTAGGTTATAGTTAAAGAAAAACGTAATTCGACGGGTGAATTTCATTTACTTTAAAAGTATTTAAAAATGATTTAATTTAGATGGTACACTCAAACTTTGTACACTGGGTAAAAATTCATATGATGCTGTCAGATACAGACATCTCCCTGCTGTACCCAGTAAAAAAAGAAATGGAGAATATTATGTACCTATATCGTATCGGCCTATTCTCAAATGGAAATATTAATGATACTTCTATATACTGTACTATGTCATTTCTTTTAGTCACGAAGTGGAAATAGTTTCTTGTTAAGAAACTACATAAATCCACCACGGGTTCCATTTGTTATTATTTTTCTTTCGAAGGAGAGCTGCCACGCTCGAACATTGAATCCCAAGTAGTAGAGCAGTTACGAGACGAGTCACTCGGGTCATACTTGATATAAAGTGCAAGAAAGAAAGGAAAATAGGAAAGTGTTAGGGTAATGTAATCTAGAAGCGGTCGGAAGAAAGTACCGCCATTTCCTGGAAATGTGTGGAAGATGAAATTGGGGCATGGTGCGAATCGTTTTTCTGGTACCTGTGTGCCCCTGATATGACTGTGGTACAGATTATATGACTGTGAATAATACAATATGGATGTGTTTTCCCAAAGATTTATCCCTGATACCTTAGTAAACGGATGAAAGGGATGGCCAAAATATACCTTTCTATAATGTATTATACCTAACTGTAATCTTAGTGATGAATAAGGGCGCATAAGAACAAGAAACCTCGAAGAAAATGTCACTGTATTGAATGATATATATATATATATATATATATATATATATATATATATATAATATATATATATATATATATATATGTATATATATATATATATATATATATATATATATATATATATTATATATATATATATATATATATATATATATATATATATATATATATACCTATATATATATTATATATGTACACACAAACATAAATATTAATATTTTATATATATATATATATATATATTATATATATATATATATATATATATATATATATATATATATATATATATATATATATATATATATATATATAAAATATCAAGTTACGGTGATTAAAAAATAGGGCCAATTCAACATTTGTCTTTCTTTAGTCCGACATTTCGTAATACATTATTACATCTGGGAATCTTCCCAGGAGACGTAATGACGTATAACGAAACGTCGGAATAAAGAAAAGACAGATGTTGAAATTGGCTTGTTTCCTTAGTCCATCCATGCTTTGATGTCTTCCTTGGTCTTCGCCTGCCAGTACCTTAGTAATTATATATATACATATACTGTGTGTGTATATATATATATATATATATATATATATATATATATATATATATATATATATATATAATCTCAGTCAAAGATGTGTACATGACTCGTAGATATTCATTGGTAAATAAATACGAGATCAATCGTGTCCGTTTATAGTTTGACTTTAAAATTCTTTCGTTGTTTTTTTATGAAAGTAACTGATTCATTAAAATGAAAGAATTGTGTATTTGGTATAATTGTGTAACTAAGTTCGAAAAATGCTCTCTAACTCCAGTAGGATGCTTGAGCTGAACATTGATCTAAAACAGTATTATCAAGTAACCCCATAACCAGGCAGTGGGTTTTAATAACCTGATCTTTAGAAAATGCCCAACACTTTGTACAAATTAAATTTGGAGTTCCACACTGGGAGTGAGTTCCATTGATCTCAAAATCTCTGGAACTACGAAGGAAATAGCAAAGTGATATTAGTTTAGATCTTGGAATGGAGGACCTGTTAGAAATTATTTCTCTCTCTCTCTCTCTCTCTCTCTCTCTCTCTCTCTCTCTCTCTCTCACACACACACACACACACACACACACACACACACACACACACACACACACACACACACACACACACACATTTAATCCAAGAGTAATAAAAGCAACAGAAAATTAGTTATCTAGCATATCAGTGTCCTTAGCATATCAGTGTCCTAAGTTATTTGGAAAAGTGCACGATAAAGAAATTTAAGTAAAAAATATATATGGAGCAGCTCGTAACTCCAGGAATTTTGTTGAAATGTAAAGATATTAGAAAAATGGACAAAACCTAAGCACCAGCCAAAGGGGAGAGAGAGAGAGAGAGAGAGAGAGAGAGAGAGAGAGAGAGAGAGAGAGAGAGAGAGAGAGAGAGAGAGAGAGCGCTTTCAAGTACTTTAATTACGTCCAGTACCTTCGGGAGAATCCCTTTACTTAGAAAAAAATAATGGTGCAAAAGGCAGATGATTTCTTCCCCCTATTGACAATGAGATAATCCCCCTCATGATTCTCCAATATGTTGAACAGGAATGAGAAAGAGCAAGATGAAACGAATTTCTTTCAAAGAGCAAATCGAATTCTTTCACAACCAGTCGACAAAAATTCCTGAGTTTAAACAAAGAGGTCTGGGATAGTGGAAGGAGGAAAAGCAGGAGAAGGAGGAGGGAGAGGGGAGGAAAGGAGGAGGAGGCATTTAATAAAAGTGCATATCATACGGTGAGTAGAATTTCGATATATATTGGATATTAATTTCGGAGGAGGATTTTACGCCTGATATGACAGCGTTTTACGCTCGCGTGGAATGTAATATAGATTCTGAAGATTAAATACATAGTTATTATACACCCGTTTTGTACTGGAAAGCTCCCTCTTTCAAGTTCTTTGCCATCAACTACTTTCATGAATATCTCTGTCAATGATATTTTCGTTTTTCTCTGTTCATTTTTGAGACTTTAAGGTAGATTTACTTCAAATGGAACCGTTAATCGAGGCTCCTGCTTCAGTGAATACCTGAGATTTTGTTTTCACTCGAGTTTTTAGTTGTCTGTAAAAGAAAACTATTGAAATGGCTATTTGTCCGTCCGCACTTTTTCTGTCCGCCCTCAGACCTTAAAAACTACTGAGGCTAGAGGGCTGCAAATTGATGTTTATCATCCACCCTCCAATCATCCAACATACGAAATTGCAGCCTTCTAGCCTGAGTAGTTTTTATTTTATTTAAGGTTAAAATTAGCCATGATCGTGCGTCTGGGAACGATATAGGATAGGCCACCACCGGGCCGTGGCTCAAAATTTCATGGACCGCGGCTCATACAGCATATTACGTTGTACAGAAAACTCGATTGCGCCGAAGAAACTTTGGCGCATTTTTTTTTTACAATTCCGAAGAATTCCCTTGATTTTCAACATAAAATTATGTTATCTGACGAGTTTCTTCCAGAAGTAATAGTGTTCCGAAAGCAGTTTTGATCTATTCTAGAGTGTTTAATTCTAATGAAAATGAAAATAATTAATAATTTCCCATATTTTGGTAATCATAGAATCAACTAAAAACGATTATTAAATAAAATTATCTAAAAATGAAAAAAAATCCTGTAGGGGTGGGTCTGCCCAGACCCAACTTGCACCAGATAGGGTTAGAGACTGGCCAGTCTTGAGGCCTTTGGGCCTCATCCTTGAAGTTCTTGGGCCCTCTCCAGGCCTGCTTCCCCAGCCTGGCAGGATACCTGCTTTCCTCCGAGGAAGCAGCCTCTGGAATCGGACCCTTCCCTTCAAGGCTGCCCTCAAGAGACTGGCCAGCCTTGAGGACTTTGGGTCTCATCCTTGAAGTTCTTGGGCCCTCTCCAGGCCTGCTTCCCAGCCTGGCAGGATACCTGCCTTCCTCCGAGGAAGCAGCCTCTGGGTCAGACCCTTCACCTCAAGGCTGCCCTAAGAGACTGGCCATCCTTGAGGACTTTGGGCCTCATCCTGAAGTTCTTGGGCCCCCTCTCAGGCCTGCTTCCCCAGCCTGGCAGGATACCTGCCTTCCTCCGAGGAAGCAGCCTGGGTCAGACCCATCCCTTCAAGGCTGCCCACCCATCCCCTTCAAGGCTGCCCTCAAGAGACTGGCCAGCCTTGGAGGACTTTGGGTCTCATCCTTGAAGTTCTTGGGCCCCTCCAGGCCCGCTTCCCCAGCCTGGCAGGATACCTGCCTTCCTCCGAGGAAGCAACCTCCTGGGTCAGACCCTTCCCTTCAAGGCTGTCCTTAAGAGACTGGCCAGCTTAGGAGGACTTTGGCCTCATCCTTGAAGTTCTTGGACCCTCTCCAGGCCTGCTTCCCCAGCCTGGCAGGATACCTGCCTTCCTCCGAGGAAGCAGCCTCTGGGTCGGACCCTTCCCTTCAAGGCTGCCCTCAAGAGACTGGCCATCCTTGGGGACTTTGGGTCTCATCCTTGAAGTTCTTGGGCCCTCTCCAGGCCCGCTTCCCCAGCCTGGCAGGATACCTGCCTTCCTCTGAGGAAGCAGCCTCTGGGTCAGACCCTTCCCTTCAAGGCTGCCCTTTAAGAGACTGGCCATCCTGAGGACTTTGGTCCTCATCCTGAGTCCTTGGGCCCTCTCCAGGCCTGCTTCCCCAGCCTGGCAGGATACCTGCCTTCCTCCGAGAAGCAGCCTCTGGGTCAGACCCTTCCCTTCAAGGCTGCCCTCAAGAGACTGGCCATCCTTGGAGGACTTTTTGGGTCTCATCCTTGAAGTTCTTGGGCCCTCTCCAGGCCCGCTTCCCCAGCCTGGCAGGATACCTGCCTTCACTCCGAGAAAGCAGCCTCTGGGTCAGACCCTTCCCTTCAAGGCTGCCCACTTAAGAGACTGGCCATCCTTGAGGACTTTGGGCCTCATCCTTGAAGTTCTTGGGCCCTCTCCAGGCCTGCTTCCCCAGCCTGGCAGGATACCTGCCTTCTTCCGAGGAAGCAGCCTCTGGTCGGACCCTTCCTTCAAGGCTGCCCTCAAGAGACTGGCCATCCTTGGAGGACTTTGGGCCTCATCCTTGAAGTTCTTGGGCCCTCTCCAGGCCTGCTTCCCCAGCCTGGCAGGATACCTGCCTTCCTCCGAGGACGCAGCCTCTGGGTCAGACCCTTCCCTTCAAGGCTGCCCTCAAGAGACTGGCCAGCCTAGGAGGACTTTGGGCCTCATCCTTGAAGTTCTTGGGCCCTCTCAGGCCTGCTTCCCCACCTGACAGGATACCTGCCTTCCTCCGAGGAAGCAGCCTCTGGTCGGACCTTCCCTTCAAGGCTGCCCTCAAAAGACTGGCAAGCCTTGCAGGCTTTGGGGCCAATCCTTAAAGGCTTGGGCCCTTTCCATGGGAAGGGTCAGACCTATAGGCTGCTTCCTTGGAGGAAGGAAGCGGCCTCTGGGTCGGACCCTTCCCCTCACCAATACTCTTTGCTTTCTCTTACCCTACTTTTCAAAACTGACACTTTCTGTCTCCGAAGGCTTCAGACGATTTGAAGCATCTCGGAGATTGTTCTTGGACACTTTGAAGCTCGGCGCATACGCGAATGGCATTTCTCTCGTCCTTCCAGGAGCCGGAGACTGAAGGATTCCAAAATGTCTTCAGGAAAATCTCGAAGGTTTTAGATCATTTCAACATCGCGATAACCATTACTTGGAGTTCTTTTTCTGGCACATAAACAGCTTCTTTGCTTTAAGGAGTCGTCTTCTATAAACTTATGAGATTCCTCTTACTGACAATATTGATCATCCTTCGATTCTTCCTGCTTGCTTCTCCGAAAAGTAATTCTGTGAATCCAAAATCTTTGAAGTAGTTTCTAACACCTCAGGTTATCTACTTTTTTCTTCGTCAGCATTCTTCAGTATACCTCCACGCCGATGTCGTCTCTTTTTGTTCCTTCTCTTTCTTATTTCGGAGCGAAGAACTGCTCCAGCGGTAATTTTGGGCATCCAAAACCCTCTCAATCAGCTTAGAAAACACCTCAAGTTCTCTACCTTTTTATTTCGTATAAATTCTTCAGTTCCTCCGTTCCACTGTCTTCCTCTCTTCTTGATTATTTCCTTCCTTATTTCGAATGAAGAGCTTGCGTCCGTGGTGACAATACGACTGTAGAGATGCCGAATAATCGCAGAAGGCGGGAACCTCGACTTCATACTGCTCCACGAAGTAGTCCATATTTTCAGCAGTAAACAATTACAGACTGAAGCTATCTGCCATTCTCGTGATGTGTACTTTTCCCTCTTGAAAATCTCTTTTAGTCGATCTGCTTCGTCATCCAGTTCATTTTAACCATAAACTTCACCTTCTTTGCTCACATGCTGTCTCTGAAGGCTTCAAGACGTCTTCCTGGAGGATCCCTGAGATGGCCACTGTAGTCCTTGGTGTCAGTGCACCTATTGAGTGATGGCGCTATACGCATGAGCGGAAGAATTCTAAAACGACTGCAGGAAAAACACGAAGATATTACGGCGCCAGGCGACAATGATTCTTTCTTGCAGCAGAAGGTATAAATTTTCTTGAAAGCTTTATTGCCACGAAAACATCAATATTTAAAAAAAAAAGAAATTAAAAATTTAGTGAAAAATCATCATCGTATCCTTTTCTCTAGTCGCCATGGGAGAAATATATATATATATATATATATATATATATATATATATATATATATATATATATTTATATATTTATATATATATATATATATATATATATTTATATATATATATATATATATATATATATGTATATATGTATATATGTATATATATATATATATATAATATATATATATAAATATATATAGTATATGTATATATATATATATATATATATATATATATATATATATATATATTCATATATATATATATATATATATATGTATGTATATATATATATATATATATATATATATACATACATGTATATATATATATATATATATATATATATATATATATATATATGTATATATATATGTATTATATATACATATATATATATATATATATATATGTATATCTACATATATTTATATATCTATATATATGTATATATATACATATAGATAGATAGATAGATAGATAGATAGATAGATAGATATCTCCTCCCGACGACGAGGGAAAGGATACGATGATGATGATTTTTCCTTTACATTTTACATTTATTTAAAAAAAAATGCTATTTTCATTGTAATAAAACACAGAAAATTTCACCCCTGGAAGGACAAGATCAACTTGAAATTATTATTATAGATAGATACATATACATAAATATATGTATATATAAGTATATATACATATATTTTATATATATATATATATATATATATATATATGTGTGTGTGTGTGTGTGTGTGTGTGTATATACACTGGTTTGTGCGTCTGTGTGCGTTAATTTTTCCCAATAGTTAAAAATAAGGTGGTCTCAAGAATTTCTGTTTCCTGAAATGGTCATCACTAGCGCCCAGTAATCCAGTCAGCTTCAAGAAAAGTGACCTTTTTTGTTTTAACAAGGCTTCTCCATTGCCATTGATCACCTTATTAAGGGGAGAGAGAGAGAGAGAGAGAGAGAGAGAGAGAGAGAGAGAGAGAGAGAGATGGCTGCCTCAGCAAGGAATGATTAAGTTTTTCGCATAGCAGAGTAAGTTATAAATATATAGTTTTTATGGTACCAGCATCAAATTATAATAGTAGATTTTTGAAGGATACAGAGTAGTTTAAATCGCTTGTCTTATTTTAAAAAAAATTCTTCTTCGGAAAAGAAATAATTTTAGATTCTTCAAGAACACTATTAAAGACACATCGGAAAACTTTTTCCAATATTCCTGGAAAACCTGTCTACCATATACTTTGGAGGCTTGTATTTCAAGTCAATGGTCCCTAATGCTTGTCCCGTATGAATTGGATTCATATTCTAAAAAAAAAAAAAAATAATAGTAATAAAAAAAATACTCATAGTAGCATGAGTCTTAAAATGAAGAAAGCAAATCCACAGTTGTATTATTTACCTTTAAATATATGTACATATACATAACTGTGGGAATTGCTTCTAATAATAATAATAATAATAATAATAATAATAATAATAATAATAATAATAATAATAATAATAATAATAATAATAATAATAATAATACTGAGATAATATTAAGCAAACTTTTACTGATGAAGATGCAATTTTTAATAATTTTAGTAGAACATTTTTAAACAACTTTAGAGCTGGCCCGTGCTGGACACGACCTTTGCCTTCAGTTTGTATAAACAAACTGAAGGGATGGCCATGGGATCACCACTTGGTCCAATTTTTGCTAACATCTTCATGTGCTCCTGGAGGAGCGCATAATAGAAGAATGTCCCATTAGGTTCCGCCCTCTATTTTATCGAAGATATGTTGACGACACGTTCTCCCTATTTCGTCATGAATGTCATGCAGAGTCCTTTCTGGAGTTCGTCATCCGACAACATCCAAACATAAGGTTCGCTATGGAGGAGGTAAATAACAAACTCCCCTTCCCTTGATCTTATTATTTCCAGGGTGACTCAGGTTTTTACACAGGTGTGTATAGAAAAAATACATTTACTGGTTTGGGAATGAATTTTTATAGTTCGTGTTTCTTTCATTTGAAACTGAACTCTATTTTAACCCTCTCCATAGGCTTACACACCACTCGTCAAACTGGAAGAGTTTCCTTTTAGTGAAATATTTCAATAATAATTGTTTTCCATCACGACTTTTTCAGATCCTAAATAAACTGCTACTACAGAAAATGACTCCAGCAACACCTGAATCGACTGTGCCGAAACTAAAGATGCATGCAAGTTTCCCTTTCGTGCATGATGATACTTTGGAGAAAATGCACAGCCATTATTCAAAAGAGTTTTCCAGCTTTAAACCTGAAAATCATCCCGAAAAATCCAGCACAATAGGGTCTCTGTTCAGAGTCAAAGACCGGCTCAGTCCTCTGTTTTTCGTCCAGCGTTGTTTACAAGTACACTTGCCCGGGATGTGATCACGGGATATACATATGTGGGATGCACGAGGAGGCTGTTGAAGGTCCGTATAGATTCCCACAGGGCATAAGTCATAGAACAGGTAGCAGGTTATCTAATCCTGAGCAATCAAATATACGAAATCATTCAAAATTATGTAAAACTTATATTGACAGCAAGGATTTTTTTTCCATCCTAGGCCGAGTGCAGAACAACAACGACTTAACCATCCTAGAATCCATAATTATCAGGAAGACTGTGCCGTCGTTAAATACTCAATCGTCCTCAGTGAAATTGTTTATAGCTAGTTTGGGCAACTGGTTTTCTCACTCTGTTTGTACTTATTTATGTTAGTCTTGTTCTTTCTTTCATATAAGTAGGTTGTTTTAAGATTTTAGTGAACTCCTTTTACTCATTATTGACTTGTCTTGGAATGAGGTGTTTTTGTTTAAATATTTTACTACATAAGAGCTGTTGCCATTGCATTAATTTGTTATTGATGTTCGCAAATTATATTATATTTTATAGCCTTGAAAATGCGACTTGGAATTCGTCATGAAACGTCGGCATTGAAAATAAACTGTAGATGATGAGATGCCTTTCCTACTGCTTCATTCATGATGTATATATATATATATATATATATATATATATATATATATATATATTATATATATATATATATATATATATATATATATATATATATTATATATATATATATATATATATATATATATATATATATATATATACTAAAAGGACCTCATTCAAACTGCATGGTATCTATAGATACCATCAGTTTGAATGAGGTCCTTTAATTTAGTTAATGCACAGAACAATTGTGTATGTATTAAAGTTAACTATATACGTATGTATACATATATGTGTGTTAGTGTGTGTATTAACAGATAGTTAGACTTTGAAGTAGATGCATAGATAGAAAGATATATATATATATATATATATATATATATATATATATATATATATGTATATACACATATACATATAAATACATATATATATATACATATATATATACATATATACATATATACATATATGCATATATATAGTAGAAAGTACGGATGGAAGAAGAACAGTCAGCTCATCATTGATATATTTATTACTAGGTGCGCTTCACAGGATCACCCATATCCATCTTTTCTGGCTAAAAAAGATACAAAAACACTAATTAAAACTGACAGCAAACTTACAAAATTAAAATGATTTAAAGATTGAAAAAATGACAATGACAAAACAAAAATAGATTACCTTCAGTAGTAAAGTCAGAGGATGAAAAACTGAATGAGTAAACAAGGTTAGCAAGTAAAACAAGAAAGGCGGGGGGCGATGGGTTACTATAATACGACCGTTTTAGGAAGAAGACTTTGCCCCTCTTAAACTGACCATTAACCTTCTGACTTCAAGCTCATTGTTTGCGCCTGTTATCAACACGTGTACTATAATAGAAAGTTCTGAATGAAGTTTGTTGTCCATAAATTTTAAATAAAAAAAATTCAATATATGAAAATGATAGATGCAGAAATTTGGAAACCTAGATGTGCTTTCATTTTCAGTTTGTTTTATTGGATGCTGTACTGAGCAATGTTTCTTGAGTTACGTCATCTGCTATAGTTTTTATTACTGTTCCTTTGCTGTTATCAATCATATAATTGATATAGTTTTGAGCTTTTGAATTGTTTTTCTTTCGTGTATGCCCTGATCCGTCTTTACCTCCTTGCTGTATCAAGGTTGAATTTTCACTGTGCACCTATAAAATAGCTCATAATAAATATTCTTTAAATATTGTTACACATATATATATATATATATATATATATATATATATATATATATATATATATATATATATATATATATATATATGTATATATATATATTGGAGTGTAACAATATTTAAAAGAATTTTATTATGAGCTATTTATAACTGTACAGTGAAAATTCAACCTTGATAACAAGAGAAAGGCTAAAGAAATACAGCATGCACGAAGAAAGCTTTAATTCAAAAGCTCAAAACATATCACAATTATATATATATATATATATATATATATATATATATATATATATATATATATATATATATATATATATATATATATATATATTACACATTTATACAGTATTAGATTTACCTGTGCTTTTAAAGCACTGTCATATGATACTCTATCACTGGTGTGGCATTTCTATTTATATGTAGATTTTTAAAGATATTTCTGCCACTTTCTGTCGAAAAAACAGATGTATATTTCAATTTATTTCAATTTCAGTGTTCAGCAGGATATCCACAACAAGGAAAGCAAATAAATTTATTTACAATCAAGTATGAGAGACATTACTTATGAAGAATCCTCGTCAGAGGATGCTACATCGATAACAAAAGAATCTATGTATTTATCAATGCAAACATCTCTTGAAGCGTCATCTTTCTTTTTATATCTTCGGCATGTCTCCATCATTAGCCCAGTTGTCAGAAGATATGGATTCAATTGCTTCTTTGACCAAGAAGCAGGTCTGATTTTAAAATGATTCTTCTTTGCCCGTATAATTTCACCTGCGCCCATATCAGTTCTGTTGCATTATACTGGCAGTGATATGAACAGTCTAACACTATGTCCGCGATCTCTTGCCAGTCTGTCAATCACGTAATCATTTCTTTACATGATGTTTTGCAACTTTACTAATTTTTATTAGCCAGTCTTTAACTTCATCTTTTTGGCACATTGTCGGAGGTTTATTAATTCGAACTGAATGATAAAAGCTTATCCAACACTATGATGGCAGATGGCCCTATATTGGGAAGAAGCTGTGTTTTAAGCCATTTTCAAACACTGCAGAATTCATCTGAATTTCTAGATTGCGTATCCCTTGTCAGCTGGGTGCTTGATCATTGATAAAAATATTGCAGAAATGTAGTTTAATATTGCAACCAATATTGTGATTGTGTCTACTTACTCTCAATGTTATTGATGTACAATTAGAAGGAATAAATCATAGGTAAAAATTCTCTCTATCTCTCTCTCTCTCTCTCTCTCTCTCTCTCTCTCTCTCTCTCTCTCTCTCTCTCATTTTTTTTTGGCCCAGCTAGTGGAATAGTAAGCGGAACCATAAAGATGATGAACATTCTTTATGATTAGTTTTCTGACAATATACAAATAATTTTAACTATAATACACAACTGTGATGTAGCTGTCCTTTACGGATTCAAACAGAATTAGAAAATGACAAAAAAAAAAAGACTGACATCCTCAATCAGTGCAGTGCTTTATACCTCTGGCAACACTAAACCCCGATATATAGTACTTATCCTATGTTTATTTATTTGTGTTGTTACATTAATTGCATAATATCTATATCACGGATCGCTACTATCACAATATTATCATATAAATAAAACAGGTTAATTTGCAGCAAAACAACAAATACAAACGCTATTACAATGATTGTTTGCGATTTCGTGCGTCTGGTAGCATGCTACGGGTGACTACCGTCTGAAAACCCTCCGGATTGTGGTAAGTGTGAGGTCTCATCTCGGCCGTAATCAAAGGGTTAATACTACTGGCGTTTATATGAAGTGAGATAAAATGAAATACTTGCAGTGGTGGAATTTCTATCAGTTTTCATAAAGCCCGTAAGATGACCGGATCTATTGATTATTATCATGTAAATATGATTTTTCCCCACAGTAAGTGATTTTTAGCTATGTTAGAGAAGCCACGAGACATTTCATGGTAATCACTTGTACTTTTTTTTTTTATTCTGCTGTTGTTTGATGTAGCTATTTTACTAAAGACATTTTAGGTAAAACTTTGAAATACTTAATAGTAACAACCTTGTATATGCGCGTGTCTTCATTGTCTCTCTTTTGTCATATAGTGATTATGTACGTTGCTCAGTGTTAGATTAGGAAGGCACTTTAAGTTGCCTGGGAAATAAATGATACACTTGAGAAATTGAGTATTTTTGCCAAGTAGACGTTTTTAGAATATTAAGTCCACTAGTAGACAGTTACTGTATCCTTGTAATACGACTGAACACGAAGTGAGGGAAATACGTTGAAGAGAACAGTAAGAGAAACAGAGAAATTTACGAATCAGAAGTAAAACAAAAAGTAACGATGATGGAAAAATAAAAACGAAGGCAGGATGTTACTCAAACCAAATACAAGACGACTTACCTAAAAAAAAAAAATATCGTGTTAGAACAAAATAGAAAATATCGAAAATACAGAACGATGGAGGCAACAATGACAACAGAGAAATGTGGCAGGGGCTGACCTTGAGTGTTTCTTTTGTGTCGATTTCAACTTTGTGGTGAGTGATCGTTACTGGACTATATTATTCCCTTCTTTATAATGAAACCTGTTCTCGAAGACCGGACTCAAGTTTGTATTTCGTCTAACCTTTAATCTCATTTTTTACTTTCTGTTGGCGTAGACTTAATAAAGACATTTGGTCTTCCATCTTACCTTCTTCATGTTGGAAAAGCTCAAAAAAAAAAAAAAAATAAGTTTTTAACAGGCCATGAAATTCTGGACTGAAGAAATGAATGTTAATGGCTATTGTGATAATGATCCCTTTACGCAATTCGAAGGCAGGCTTGGAAATCACTTGTAGAGAAAATTCCGCTTATTTTTTTTTTTTTTTTTTTGCCAAAGGAGAGGAAACTTTTATAATAGAATGAGTGACTATGTAGCGGTAGAAAGTTTTATTCTTGGCTCTCCCCTTTGTTAAACTTTGCCAGTTTTCAGTAGTAAGCGCAAGCGAGACAATAACGCTAATGGCGAAGGCAAAAAATAAGACATTTTGTAAAAGCTTACCATTTCCGTAGGGAGATCTTTTAGGTGATAATTATTGTCGTTCCTCTTATTTGTTTCTAGGATAATCATAACCCGTTTAGGTTACTTCTATGGGCATGTAAGAGAAGACTGTTATGAGTTTTAAGGAATTACAAGACTTAGGAATGTCCAGTCACCTGGAATAATTTCTTCTACGATATTTCTGTTTGGGAATTTATTTAATTGTATCTGAATTTGTGGCGCTTAAAATATTGACTAGCATGTAACAATGATTGGCTTGATGGTAGACCTACAGGAGAGAGAGAGAGAGAAGGAAGAGAGAGAGAGAGAGAGAGAGAGAGCCACTCATATTGAAGTGCTACTAAAATTACAATATTTTCATTATAAACCGTGGTCTTTGGCATCCATTGTAAGAACAATATTTGTGTATGCGTTATTTCACCCTACACACCTTTTCATTTTCATTTGGTGGTGGTCGACTGTAATCGACTTACTACTTATTTCACTGTGTAGGTCAGGAGAGGCTCAGCGAATCATTCACATAACCACATTATTGCTCAGGATTCAGAACTTGGTTCTCTAGCTGGTGAGGCAATCAGATCGCGAGAAATTCCATTGAAAAATGTAGGTAAATGCTACTTGAGACCTAATTTGAAATGGCTTCAAGTACTTGTGAGAATCGTGTCTTTTGCCAGACTAAGTACGTTGATCCAATCCCGCAGTGAAGGAAAATGAGCAGTGACCTCGAGTAGTTCAACTAATGTCAATATAGAGGTTATGTTACAAGTTATGGATTTGATAATGTTCTCTTGATTTGCTGCAAGGAAATGCTCCCGGTTAAATTCTATGATCAAGTGCAAGTTTGAAACAGTATGAGGCACAAAAATGCTGATTGATAGTAAGGTAGATATTAATCGAGAAATAATGTATAGGAAATATTTGAATTTGTTGTGTAACAGCCAACTTTAGGAACCCTTTGGTTGCTGCAATATCCAAGTTAAACCCTAAGAACCATTTCTTTGTTGCAATATTCAACAAGCTGAAAACTAAGAACCCTTTCTTTGTTGTAATATCCAAGTTAAAAATGAACTTTGAAGAAATGTCCTTACACTTAAGCACTTCCTGAGATTAGATCATTAGCGAATGCAGTATCTAATTACTCTCTTGTAAGTGATGTAGGTCTTCAGCTGTGGCATATGCATTGTTTCAGTGCCAGAAATTCTTCGAGAATGTTCAGCAGAAAATATTAAATAAATCATTTAGAATGGTCTGGGTGGGAGGTGGTTGAAAAAGCTAGAATTCTTTTAATCTCAAATTAAATAGTCTCTGCCGTAATTACTTTTTCCATATAAAAGTGCCATATGAAACATTCCTAGTTTTATGTGGACCATTTATATTAGAGTTTCATAAAACGGGTGTTGGCAGTTTAGGGCATATGAGTGATAAAACTGAGTGTGCAAAGTGAGGTATATAGGTATACGAGCATTTTTTTGGAGCTGAATTAAAAATCCAACAATGATTTTCATAGCATACCTACTAGTATACATACATATTTTTTACTTTTTGTATTTATAAGTCGTTGAACGCCATTTTTATGCTTGTGTGTGATATTGCTAAAAAGATGTATTTAGGCATGTGTTTTTGTTATGTGTGTGTGTGTTTGTGTGTATGAGAGAGAGAGAGAGAGAGAGAGAGAGAGAGAGAGAGAGAGAGAGAGAGATGAGCCACGTATGTGTTCGTAAACTGTATGTTGAAGTATTTCTACTTCAAAAATTTTTATTAAGACGTATTCACGTGACTGTCATGGAAGTTTGATAACGCTTGGTCTGTTCAGCAGTGGGATCTCCATACGTCTATCTGCGCCGGAGTACTGTGTCGTGGGTCAATAATTGTGAACTGCAACCAGAAACAAGGAAAAACTGATGTTAAGAGCTGGAAGTTAATGATAATTGAATGTATTCGATGCATTAATGTTTTATATTTTCTTACCTGAAACATACCGTACTACGTCCAGCTCTCAAAAGCTAAGGAGGACTTAAGTGATGCTTGGACAGACCACATTAGAACACACTGATCTGTTATTTTTATTCATACATCGACACATTACCATATTATGTTCATATTAATATTTTATATTTACATTTCTCATCCCTTTCAATTCATGTTACTTCCCATATAGCATGCAAGCAATTCATCCCAACAAGTTTTTTTTTTTCCATAGATGAGAAGCTTCCATCACCAAAAATTTAGAAATTTAGGAATGAGCCCTGATACAGGAAGGATTCAAAATCGAATTCGTTTGAAAATCACCTACCAGAATCAACCTACCACTGGTGGTTGTCCACATGCTTTTTTTATGTTGAAGTGTTCACTTCAAACGTTGTCAGAATTTTAACAGTTTCTGCGTCATTTATGTTTGGGCTAGCTGGTTATTTGTAGATATGAAGTAAGTACCGTCAGTTTTGATTATTTTGTCTTTGTACAGATTTAGTTTTTTGGTTTTCTTCAAGTCCTTTACCGTTTTCTCTCTCTGTTCGATATAATTTCAGAGGTTAAGTACTCTTTTCAAGTGTCCGCGGAAATTTTGGCGGTCTGTAAAATTATGACGCCTTTAAAATGCAAGTTACTGTGTTTTATTTACTCCAAGTTTTAATGTGGGAAAATGATAGACTATTTGTATACTCCAATTTTCAGTGCGGAATATTTGTGGATGCTGTGTCCATTAAACCTTAGCAATCATGATCTGTTACCGTACCTTACCAATAGCCCAGTTACAGTATTTTAAAATACGAGATATGCCATACTTTCATATATTTTATTTCTTTGTTATGTCAAATATACATGTTTAATTAGAAACAAAATGGTTTTGCACCGATAGATAACATCCAGATGCCTTACTTTTGGTAAATTTCCACTCCTTTGTTTACGTTTTGTAGTTTGAACGCAATCATCATTATTACTAATGATGTTTACACATTCGGAGTTTGTTCCTATTTAATTCATGCCTATCCAGCATTCATATGATTAAGGCAGCGTAAACCCTTCTCCCATTTCTTATGAGGCAACAAATCCCTCACTTTACAAAGCCTCCTATTTTTTCCCCCTCAGTTCAGCCCATTCACCATCCTACCAGAACATGTAACATCTGGCTGAACCCACTTCTTTTATAATGTTGGAGAAGAATGGGCGGAGTAAGATTATGGTGGTGGAATCTAATATTTAGGACCCCTTTTTATGGGCTTCGTATATAGTTTTGAGTAGTAGGTAAGGTCATGAAATTTGGTAATTACGACAGATTTGTAAGATTAACAGATAATTTTTAAGGCCTCTGTGAGAAGAGATCGTATTGGAAAAATTCTCATGATTTATGTATTCTGTTCCGATATAATACACTGACTATATATATATATATATATATATATATATATATATATATATATATATATATATATATATATATATATATATATATATATACATACATACATACACATACACACACACACACACACACACATATATATATATACATACATACATACATATATATATATATATATATATATATATATATATATATATATATATATATATATATATATATATATATATATATATATATATATATATATATATATATACATATATATATATATACATATATTGTCAGTGTATGTTACAATATCACTGACTGTACAAGCAGGAGGTAATTTTTCGAGAATTCTCGTTGTCCTTTCGCCTCTTCAGCTCACCTGTTTAGTGGCAGGGAAATTCGTTGATGTACGACTCTCGCTTTATATTAAGTCTTAAGCCTGGCCCTCCTCCAACAACAGCCATCACGTCCGGTGAAACTTATCTGCCGACTTAATTAGGAGAAGAGTTTTCTTAATTAGGTGATTAGTTTACTCCTAGAACAGCCAACGATGCCTCTCTCTCTCTCTCTTTTGATCCGTTTTATTAATTACATTACCGAGGGCCAGAAGGTAAGCTGATCATCTCAATATTGTTTTTGGTAAAATCTACAAAAAGTTCGATTTTTAATTCATTTGTTAATGCGGGTATATAAATTACAAAAAAACTAGAAATTTCCCAGGAAAGTTTAGTGGATTTTTGTGGTAATATCTTGAAGGAATAAAGGCGAAAATACCGCTGGATTCTTTTAGAAAACATTCTTTGTTGTTGAGGAATGCTTTAATACACAACGAAAGTTTCTTCCGAAAGAAAAGGAGAGTGAATATCTGTTCGCTGTTTGCATGTTTAAATGGGTTCCTTATATACTTCTGTACCTAATCGTCAAGAAAAGACTGAAAAAATCAATATTTTGCAACTACATCACACTTTTTAGGTATACAATACGTTCATTACCTGTTCAAGTTTCGTACTTCCAGAATTTTAATAAATTGAGTAAAAGATGACTTAAAGGGTAGAAGCTATCTTTTTTCTTGGCTCTATGTCGTTAATAAAAACAATAACGGATGTACTTGATACACTATTTATAACATTACACTATGTGTTTGCTTTTAGGTACACCGTTATATTATGTTTTATTGTGTATAAACAGCTATGCGATTCTGTCCATGTTTTCGGTAATAGGTTGGGGAAGTCAGCTGACGAAAAATAAAGATGACTGGAAACGTAAAATGAATCCTGCCTAACTGGTGTTTGCCAGTTTAAGCCAAATAGTTCTCTGCCTGCGAATATTTTTATATAGATTGCTTTTTGTATGTCTCGACAGAGGATCATACACAAAATACTGTGTGTGTGTGTGTGTGTGTGTGTATGAGAGAGAGAGAGAGAGGGGGGGCGGTTATGGGACGTTTTAGTTAACTCCGTCAAAAGTTAAGTATACCTTAGTTTAACCAGACCACTGAGCTGATTAACAGCTCTCCTAGGGCTGGCCCGAAGGATTAGACTTATTTTACGTGGCTAAGAACCAATTGGTTACCTAGCAACGGAACCTACAGCTTATTGTGGAATCCGAACCACATTATAACGAGAAATGAATTTCTGTCACCAGAAATAAATTCCTCTAATTCTTCATGTTAACTCCGTCGCACATTAATTTCCATAGATAGTGTACTTTTCACTAACATACTATTGTATGAAGAATTTCTACACTCACCACAATACATAACTGCTGTAGTAGTGAAACGGAAGAATGAAACGGTCATTCGGCTAATTTCGTATGTAGTAGCGTGTGGTGCATTTTCAGGTAATTTGCTGTACACCATTTCCAGATACAGTGGTTATGCTATTCCGGTGCTTTATTATATTGTATTTTATCAGGATACTGCATTAGCCGTTTAATGTAAAGTCCAGAATAAAACAGTACAAAAACTAAGCAACGAAACTTTATGTATATGAATGATTATATAATGAACCATCATAATTGAGGATACTGTGAATGAGTATATTAAGCAAAACGAATCGGAGTTACGTGTGAAAAATAACAGCTTCAATTATTATCTAAACTCATTAGTCAGATGAGAACAAGGTTTGTGTTATATGTTGATACCATCAGAACAACATTTCATCACCCCTTGATCAAAATTCAGGAATTCATATTCTCTCTCTTACTGATTTGAATTGATAAACTATGGTAAAATCAATGCATAATCCCTAGTAAATCAGATTGGCAAGTGTTAACATTTTCCAATTGATATTCATTGGGTACGAAGGGGTTTAAAGCATGTGAATATGACCAGATAGGTTTTGGAACTTATGCCGGTGAATATCCTTGTCTTTGAGCTCTCGGATTTATTGAAACGATCAAGGAAACATGGATTGCTCCTTAAGAATTCTTAACCAAGTTTCTGCTCTTTCACATTTTCCTGCATGTCTGCTATTTACCTATCAGTATAATTTGCTTCCTGGAAATTAACCGTACGAGATTTTACGTTGGATTTTTCATTGTTACGCTTGTCTGTACAGAAAGTTAATCACATGTGGCCAGTCAGTTGTTTTTGAAAGAAAGCCGAACATTTTCGCCTGGTGTTGGGTATTTTTTCATTTCAGAATTCAGATATTAGGTCATTTACTGTCACATTAGGAAATAAGGAAGAGATTAGCATTTAATGATATGGGTACTCGGAAGTTTGTAGTTGTGGACAGTTGCTTTTCTTTACGTATAATTTTTCAGTACATAATTTCGCGCATCCATTTAGTAATGTGACCATAGAAGGCACATTTATATCTTTAAAAAACCATATTGGCTATTACCAGTTTTCTTATACAGAAGATGGTGGTGTAAATGATTTATATGTGCCTCTGTGTTTGAGAGAGAGAGAGAGAGAGAGAGAGAGAGAGAGAGAGAGAGAGAGAGAGAGAGAGAGAGAGAGAGAGAGAGCACATTTGTGTACGATGAAGAAAGAAAGGGGAGAAGTTAGTTACTGATACCGGTGTTGCAATGTTTACATAGTACTGTTGAGGAGGTCGAATCTGACAAACATCCTGTGACCTTGGAAAAGGTTGCAGTATGGAAGCTTCCTTGGCCATTAACCACTTCACAATCTAAAACTTCTTTGCAGCATTGTGCAACGGAAGTTCTATAAAAAGAATGGTGGAATGTCCAAAATTTAATATGGGCTTTGCCTAAAGTACACTAGCACCCAGTAGACCACGTACCTCCACCAGGGCCATGCAACATTGAATAAAGCAAATGCTGTCAGTGAACACATATTAATTATTGATAAATCAAATGATAAATTCTAAATGTTGGAACACATTATTTCATGTAACCCTGGGTAAGAAAAAATGGGCGACATAGTGTTAATGGCGATAAATCGTCACATCTTCATCGATACATCAAAAATTTTAATATATTTACACAAGTTCATCTGAATCCGTACATCCATTTTCAAGACCTTATTAATACGTGAACACGTCCGCGTGTAAAAACATTAACTAAAATAACGCAGAAAATAAATGAATATCTCAAAATAGATTTCGGGAAAGGAAGGAGAATTAATCTCTCAGCGGGGCGGAAGCGATCCGAGACATAAACTAAAGTCTAGATCATTGATAAGATGAACAGCTTTTAAATCAGTGTTGTGAGTGGAGGCCAACTGAACGTAGACTATTTTGCGTAAGGGATAAAGATTTCTGAACTGAATTCTGGTGAGCTCCGTTTCCTTGACTACTAATATTACTTCGATATACATTAAAAATTTCAGAACTACCAAAAGTAGTAATGAGTAATTGATGTCCTAAGAGTAACAACAGGAACTCTCTAAGTGGTGTTTTGAGAAATAAAGCGGGTAGTCATAGAAACAACAAGACATTTGAGAGTACTGTTTTAAGACATTATTTTCTCAAGTGTTGTAAAAACGAGAGAAATCTAACTGTTTTGAAAGTCAGTGATGTTATGATGTCTCACTTACATAGCAACAACAGGGCAGCATTAGCGTGTTTTCCAGGACAGCGATGTCCTGATAAATACTGAGTCGTCATAGAAACAGTGTGACAACCTGTAGATGCTTCACATATTAATATTTTTGTAGGAACCTAAGAAGTTCATTGATTTATTATTCTGGGGAGCGATTTTATGGATTTGGTGTCCGTTATGACTGGTATTAATAATTCGGCATGGTAACATTAAGATTGTGTGATTGCCTGTGTTTCTATATGAATTTGCATGCCATGATGAATGGGAAAAGTTGTTTTTATTTTGTTGTAACTGTTTGCTTTGGTGAATATTTAGGTTTTATGAATATATATATATATATATATATATATATATATATATATATATATATATATATATATATATATTTATTTATTTATTTATATATATATCCCATAATATGATTATAATATTTTATTTGGCTATGAAGTTTTCAGAGCAATTTTCAGCTCAGAGAAGAGAAAGTATTTTTGGAACGGTATTCGTCTTAACAAATCGTAATACTTGTATTATCAATAGCAATGATAAGAGAACTTTTGCAATAGCTTTAGAAAGTAAGACATCGATCCACGACAGCAACGTTGTATTACCCTTCCTCTCCTAAAAAGAAAAGTCCAACCAAAGAACACCTCTGAAAGACAGTTGCAGCTATTAATTAAAACAGCAGCGGCAACGTATTAAAAAGTAACATGAGCTGCCTGCAACAGGGAAGGACGTTATCAGCAGCAGCCAAGTTACATGAATCTCCTTAAGACAATGGAAAGAGACAGGGCGCCTTAAGCTCTCTGTCGTCGCTCCATTATATCAAGCTGATGGGGTGGACAAAACTGAGGGGATACTGTAGTGGGTTGCGTGGCCGCCATAGGGGTGGGGGAGAGGTGGCTTTTGTGAATGGATGGATGTTAGTGGAGGATAGGTATGGATGACAGCAGGATTGGCATGGGAGATAAGAGCTTCTCTTAACTAAGAGAGCGGGTTGTTGAGAGAATGCCCCTCTTATAGGTGTTGTTCCTTTTTTTCAGTCCGCAGAATACTTCCGTGGGAAGTCTTAACTGACATCTCAAATTAACGGATCTCATCTTGTATGGTGGTTTCGGAGGAGTAGGCAGTGATTCTCTGAGGAAAAAGATTTCTCCTTCAGGTGTCGGTGTTACGCACCTCCCTTCCTTCGTACTTTAATCATCCACCGTTTTTGTATGCGCATATTCAGTTTTTATTTTTCCATGTGTACTTGGTTATTTTAACTTACTTTCTGTTGTTAATTATTTTAACTTTTGTTGTTCTCTCATTGTTCACACATTGGCATTCAGTATTTAAATTCCTGCCCAGTCACTTGGGGCTGTTGTGATTAATCCAGTCATCATCATCATCATCATCAGTGACCGTTTTTTCCCGTTCCTTGAGAGTATTGGAAAGGAACTCGGAGAAATTCCAGATCTAAGATTTCAGAAAGAAAGGGGTTTAGATTTGTTTGTGCTGGACAGTTCTACAGTTCTTAGCATGCAACAACTCGTTTTTGAGCCAGGCATTTAAAATTTATATATCCTTTTTTTATGTTATTAACAGAGAAGTGAAAAGTCCTCTAGAATATGGAGATGCTTTCAAGCGATAAAAAAACAGTTAATATGACGATATAATAGATAGAAACATTTGTTTCAGTATACTTGTAAATATGCTTGATTTCATCATTTTTCAGAAAACGATCGCACATTCATCAGAATCTGTGTGCCAAATCCATCATCTCGCTCTATCTCTAAATATATAACAACACAGAATTCTATTACCGAAGTTTTTAATCGAGTTTACATGTATTTTTCACCAGTGTAGTAATTACTCTCAACAAAACGTATTCCAACAAACACACGTATATAAACACACACACACATTATATATATATATATATATATATATATATATATATATATATATATATATATATATATATATATATATATATATATATATATATATATGCAGAAACTTGAACTTCGTAAGGTATGCACCCCAACTTCTGGGAACTAATTTAACATCACAGTACTTTCCCATATCTTTGTTCATAAACTTTCTTCTTGAGTTAGTTTGAGGTCTGAAGAAGTTGCTGTGAGCTTGTATTGCTGCGATTCGTTTGGGAATAGTTATGAGCTGTCATTTGGTGTCCGTCGTATTGGTAGTTTATCTATTTGAATATGAGGAATGTAAAATACTTTAAATTTCACCTTGTAATTTCTTGTAGTCCGGTTACTCTTGTAGAACAAAAAGCGCAGGTTATTGTGAATTTTAATATTTACTCGTTATTTTATCAGAAAGGGTCCATGACTGAGTAAATTAGGATCATTATCCAAGTAGATTAGGCTCTGCCATTTAATAAATTCATTATTCATATAATCAGATATTTGATAAGGGCATTAAATAGATATCATTTGTAGCATTTTCAGATACATCTTTGCAAGTATAACCTTCATAAATGAGTAAAGGTTAATCAAAATTACTTTTTTTTATTCAGGAAGAAAATTTCGTGAAGGTTTTGTTTCACGCTCCAATATTGCTATTCTATGAGTATTAACCTTTTCATTGGCATACTACGATCCATTTCAGGGACTGCAATTCATCGTTTTTCTCAAGTATCTTTCAGACTAATCATTTGATCGAAACAGTACTTTGACACAGTGTACAAGACACCTCCCGCTAATTTTTGGTAATATAGTGCATTGTCAAATGGTTTTAGTTAAGGCGTTTACTCTTGACTTACGTGGTGTTGCCAAGCATCGCCAAACTATGCATTCGAACGTCCTTTCCCCATCCCGTTCCTCCCTCTCCCTTCCCCTCCTCATACTTCCCTCAACTCACTTTCCTGGCCTCCCCATCTCCGCCCCCCTTTCCTGTCTATGGGGGATAGCGGACGATCGATTGCTTAGATTAGTCCTACTTACTCATGCGACTTTGCCTTCAAAAGTCAAGAGTAAACGCCGCAACTAACACTATATGACAATGCACTGTATTACAAAAATTAGCGGGAGGTGTCTTGTGCACTGTGTCAAAGTACTATTCCGATCAAAAAACTAGTTTGAAAGATATTTGAGAAAAACGATGACTGGCAGTCCCTGAAATGGATAATGGTCATGATTGTATCAAGTCGCGGAAACGGAGGTAAACGTTTCACTTGCACCACATGTTGCAGTTTTTGTTTTGACGAATCGCCTGTTGCTTCCCATTGGTTTTATTCAAGCTTTTTAAAATCACACGCCACTGAGACCTCTCCCAGTTTGATAACTCTGTGAATCTATTGGGAACATTGCATGGTGTAGTTAAGTTACTTCTTTATTTCCGTAATTATTTTGATTTCAGGTCTTCCTTGTTTAAACGACTTTTTTTTTTTTATCTTGAGGTCCCCCATTATATAATAATCTGTTCTCGTGGTCACTGACATGGTTTTCTTACGTTTTAAAAATATTTTTTTAGGAAATGCCTAGTTCATCGAACAATGCTCATCTAAGAATGTCTTCATTCAGAGCAAATTTAATGTAACTCACAAATACGTTTAAATGTATGAATCATGCTGTGGTTTTTCTGTTTTATAATTATCTCATGATATCCATCCTGTGTGTGTGTGAATACAGGCATTACGTATAACAAAAAGTCTGTTGTTGCAGTTTGT
The DNA here is from genome assembly GCF_040412425.1 of Macrobrachium rosenbergii. NCBI lineage: Eukaryota > Metazoa > Arthropoda > Malacostraca > Decapoda > Palaemonidae > Macrobrachium > Macrobrachium rosenbergii. The sequence continues at coordinate 64,838,678 of NC_089742.1, read as the reverse complement.
AGTTAGAAAATGCCTAATTCATCGAACAATGCTCATTTAAGAATGTCTTCATTCAGAACAAAGTTAATGTAGCTCACAAATACGTTTAAATGTATGAATCATGCTGTGGTTTTTCAGTTTTATAATTATCTCACGATATCCATCCTGTGTGTGAATACAGGCATTACGTATAACAAAAAGTTTGTTGTTACAGTTTGTAGTTAACGAAATGTTTCGTAACTTAAAAATGGAAGCTTCATACTGCTGCTGTTTCTACTGGTTCTACACTTCAGTGGAACAATGTAAAGATTCTTTAGTGTCCAAGGCAATTATAAATACTGCCCATACGGTAGTTAAGAGTGATCAGCCTTCTTGTAATGCGCTCTTATAACAGTTCAATCTTCATTAAACACCCACATGACAAAATATGTAGAATGTTCGTGCATATATGTTTCCTGCTCTTAGGGGTCTGTATCAGTGTGTGAGTGCATGTGCTCATATGGATTATTCTCATTCATAAAACTTAAATGTTAATTTATAGGATCGATGTGTTATTCCGTAAAATGGGGGCCGGTGAAGTCGAACTTGTTGGGATTTCATGATATTATACAGGAGTTAGGTTACAAGACCAACCTCTGGCACGGGACCCTGTCATCTTGGGCATCACACTCGCCAGGATAGACTAGAGGTTACATGAGCCATCTTTCCCATGCGGGTTCGTTGACATGACTGGGGATATTACTCTTGGCCTTGGCCATTAAGCCCGTATAAATTTCAAGGTCCCCTAATTTCGACTTCAGATATTGAAAATATATTGTTTAAGGTTAATAAAATGACAGGTGCTTTTTCCAAAACTTGGACAAATGGCCGCTAGGAGCAGTAATCCAAGCTGGCAGCCAGAAATGGGATATTATATACTAACTTTAACAGGCCAACACATATGGATGAAATGTAATGTCATGTGTATTCTGACTCATTTTGACACATACTAATGGTTTTCAAAACTATTTTTTATATTATACAGTAAATTACCTGGTAATTAAAACAAAACTCATAAGAAATATATGTATTTTGCATCTGTATTGAACAATTCCATAACTATAGAAGTAATCCCACCTGACAACTTTCCATAAGTAAAATGATAATGTGCATCACAATATATCCCCACTGAGCCATCAATACATCGAGATCATGGAATCATCTAGCATGGAAACTTTCCTTCAATTAAGACTCATAAGAGATTTATGAAAATGAGTATTTCATATGTTGAAGCGCTTAGTTTGAGAGACATTTTTGTGACAGTAATTCAAACACTGCACCAGCCTGTTTGCATGAACAGCGCATTGAAGTGCCTGACCCATTGCATCCACACTATGTAAGTATATTGTCAGGGAGTGGTTTCAAACATTTGTGAGGAAGAAGAATTCCATCTTGATTCCTCTAACAATAATTGCATGATTCGAGAGCATAAGGTCCCTCATCAAGCAAGGGGAGTGCATTTCGTGTCTCATAAAAGGCCCTTTTCAAATGCCCCCTATAACACTTGATTTTGGTGGCAACTCATTCAGGCCTATCACAGAATTTTGATGCAGCTCTACTCTCAGCTGATCAAATGAAGTGGATGTTCATTTTCTTCTGGTCCCAGCCCACACACGCACAAGACATTTCTCAGTAAGATAAAGTTCTGTCTCAGAAAGAATGGCTGATTCTCCAAATCCAGATAGGTCTGGTAGTGACTGGCTTGATATAGCAGAGTGCTCTGTCCCAACTTTGTTGAGAGCGTCATTTCCTGTCAATATATGCACTTTAATGAGAACGCGACAGTTTTTATCTCCTAGTTTTTGGTGGTGTGAAGTGGAACCTTTCTTCGCTTTTCGCCAGCTCCAAAACGAACACAGAGCTGCTGTAATCCACCAACTTTAAACTCACTGATGCACCGCAACAGTAGAACAACAGTGTCAGTATCATTGGACATTATTATGGCTCTTTACATCCCTGTTTAACTGCCCATTGTACATGAGGAATGGTACGGTAATCAGCCTCCTGCCAGTTGTTCAAGGTTGGTAGATCACTAGCCGCCATCATCAGAAAAATGACTTGAAATTGGTAACCTATCCTCCCCTTATGATTGCAGGGTATAAGAGCACATGAGGTTTTTAGAACGTCTCACATCATTGTAGCTAGTTGATACACCTATTCGATTTAATGTTGTGATAATCTCTCTGATTCGAGTTTTTCCACAGATTTTATGCCCAAGCATAGTCTGTAGGGGTGTTTTCCTGCGACCACGGTGTACAGAGTTATAAGCAGTTTGAAAGTGACAGTTTATTTGTGCATGACTGTTGTTGAGAAAATATTCTTCTTCCTGGTCACCAAACATTTCAGCATTACCTTCATAATCACATTCTACATCCTCTTCCTCAGATACAATTTTCATTGTTTCAGTCTTTGCCAGAAGTGATTTGGGTGTGTCGTATAATGCTGAATAAAATGTCAACCAACCATCAGGTATTGGGGTGTTTTCCCATGCATTTTTAAGCTCATTTGAATCACAAATCTTATCATCAAGTTCATAATCAACCTGTCTTGCACTTTTGTTTAAGGACTCCCCAACTTGACTGAGCACATCAAGATTTTTAACCTTTGCAGCTAGATCTGCAGCACTAATGTGCGAGGAGAGAAACAGCTCGGATTAATTTTTTCTAGGATTGAGAGCAAATTGAATTTTCTCGCCATAAAGATCAACTAGGAGTTTTTTAACATCTCGATTATATATCTGAAAATCTAGTGTGTCATCTACATCACACATACTCATTCGTATGTCTGAAACAGTGAAGCCATACTCACGTTGTAAGAGAGGTTCGATGTGCTCTAATGTTTTTACAAAAAGATCTTGTTTAACTAAAGTAGTAGGTTTGAAAGTTTCATTGAGAGAACTACTGCAGCATTGTGACCCTATTTTATATCTTTTAATGTACCTTCTAAGACAGACCTTGTGGCAGTAAATATCTGCAGCAAAAATGTCATTTATACAATTTAACTCAGCAACCCTACAATACACTTCATCTTTGAAATGTCTAGTGGAAATAAAAAAATGTTTCATCAGCACTTTTCTCACTAATTCGAAACTTGTCTCTCAAATTTACTTGATTAACTTTATTCCTTTCACTACCACATACAGTACATTTGATTAGTTTAGGGTCTTTTCTCTGACTGGGTTTTTCCCTTGGCCTAACATCACTGCGATGTAACATGCTAGAAGATGTTTCATTTTCAGCTTCACATGAAGTTTCTGCATCGCTGGTTAAAGTTTGTACATCATCTTCTATTTGTTTAAGTTGCTTACTATGTGTGTACCACTTGAAACACTTGTTGTTGTTGTGATAAACATAAGATATAGCTCCCTCCTTTGCTCTTTTCAGTCTTTTAGTAACAATGTCATTTCTTATATTTGCAGCATGCTTCGTGCTTCTACGTCGAGACTCGGATGGATGTTAGTTTTTTATTTTTTTTATTTTTGTCTTGCTTCTGGCAGATAATGCATTTGAAAGCGTCAGATTCATTTGAGGTATTTTTCGTCAACAGTATCCTTTGTTGATGTTCTTGTTGAGAAGGCTTAAGATATTGATAAATCAAATATATTGTAGGTTTACTGTAAAGTTTTCCAAGGATAAAGCAACAAAATACAGTATCTTAAAGCACAGATAAACTTCTGTGTTTGCATGATTAAATCCATGTACTACAGGACCAAATATTAAAGTTGATAGCTCCAACTTCTGAACACGTAAATATCAATTTCATACCCGAAGTATGCTTGAGATCAGTATTGCCAAAATATTCATATATCTGTAACTTCTGCTGAGAAAATTATTTAAGAAATTTATTCCTTGTGCAGAAATGAGTAAAAACAGGCATATCACATAATGTTCCAAATTTAATGTGCAGTATATCCCATTTCCGGCCGCCATCTTGTATTTCGCCCCTGGCGGCCATTTGCTCAAGTTTTGGAAAAAGCACCCGTCATTTTCTTTGACCTTAGCCAATATGTTTTCAATATCTGAAGTCAGAATTAGGGAACCTTGGAATGTATACGGGCTTAATGGCCAGGGCCTGGACTATATGACGCATCTGGGTTGGAGACCAAAACCAGACATGACCTCGAGACAATTCTTCTCATCTAAGGGGTAAGTCTCTAGGAAAAGACAAGGGTTTGTACTCTCGTATAAACAAATAAAAAATTTTTAAGATAATCTGCATTTTTCCTAGATATACAGTCTTTTATCAGAATGACCACGTAGAGTACCTTTATAAAAGCTTCGGGTTTGTATATCTAGGAAAAACACAAATTAGCTTTAAAATCTGCCGTATTACATTTTAACCCTATACTTGTGGTGATCCACCGTAAAACTGCTGAAATTCCTTGTTGAATCAGTATTCTATGTTCAAACTGTTTGCTTCTTGACTTGCGGGATGATACATTGCCCCAGATAGGGGTTCTTTGATTAAAAGCACACTTTTGTTGAGTTTGTGCGGTTTTTCGGTATAAAATCTTCATATTTAGTTAGGGAGGGCAAATGTTTTTTTCTACGCTCTAGCCAGAGGAATCAGGTCCGTAATCCTGGTCGAGGAAGGATTGATGGGCATGCTCCACTCAGACACCATTATCCCTCTGCTGGCCTAAACTGTGGAGTAAAAACCTGGTAGGTAGTTGTCTGTAATGTGGTCACAGTAAGGGCAAAAATGGGGATGGGACAAGGAATCTCATCCCACAGGACTCGGTGATAGCAAGAAGTCATAAACTTTCCTCAGCCTCCACTCTCAAGTAGGAAAAGGCGTACGATGAAAACACTCTAAATGAAAGACATTTCCGTAGTAACACGTATAGCCTAGGTGAACTTCTAGGTTAAACTGTCGCAGTGCCTCAAGAAATTGTAGAACATGATTATGCATTATGCGATAGCAAAATTAAAAATTGCTGCCAGTTTTGACAATAGGCATACTATTATATTATAAAGAGAATAAATGAGGAGATAAATACAAAAATCAATTTACTTAACGTACAGAGAGAGAGAGAGAGAGAGAGAGAGAGAGAGAGAGAGAGAGAGAGAGAGAGAGAGAGAGAGAGTCTGCCCCTATGCAAATAGGTATTCACATTTCCCGTGAACACTTGGATTGATCAAGTCGTTGTTGCGTCTTATGAAGGGAAGTCGCAGATGGTGCAGTTCTTATCCTCAACGGAGCTCGCAAATGATGCTAATCAGCGATTTGGGGACGACTCTGTGTCTGTGTTGTGGATCTATAGAAGAGATAAATTACTTTCTTCCTGGAGGCTTTAGCTGTCCTGTTCGTAAGAAGATGGAGCTAATCATCCCCCGGGGCCTTAAGCTAATTGTTCTGAAGAAAAAAAAAAAAAAACTGTTCTCTTGCCCTTTGGAAAATGCGCCTTTTGCGCAAACTTGCAGTTTTACTTTTCCCCATGTTTTTATGGAAGGTGGGTGGAATGGAGTGTTGCGAGAGGAGTTGGGGTTGTTTGGGAGGGTGAGTCTGGGGCGCGGACGGTTTCCTTTCCTTTTCCTCTCCAATTATTCGGCGTCCACCTCACTTTCTCATAATCATCTCCGCTGCGTTATCTACCCAAAGTTAAGGGACTCATTATCGCTAATGGCAATAAACTTATACCACGGTAGCTGCAAAGCCTTCCGGAATTTCGCTCGAGTCCACATCATTAGATTATCTTCTTTCCCGTTGGTATTTTTTGCTTGTTTTTATTTACGCCGAAAGAGTTATAAATAAGATGATCCTAACTTCGGTTTTCTGTCGGGTATTTTTGAGAATCAGTGGGTCATGCCAAAAAAATCGTTAAATAGCATCTCACATATTTGTCGGAATAGGACTGTCAGCGGTTATCTGTTTCCCGTTTAATATATTTGGATTTCAAGATTTTGTATTATTATTTATTAAATTTTTAAAAACATTTTGATATTTTTAGTTTCAAGGAATTGAGTAGTATATAAAGATGGCAACTCTGCAGTCTACCTCGTCCTCGGCTTCGTCTCTCTCTCTCTCTCTCTCTCTCTCTCTCTCTCTCTCTCTCTCTCTCTCTCAAGATGGTGTACTTGTGATCACAATTGAAGCAAATCAATTTAATCATCTCAAATGCTATGGTGACACTTCATGTTACCGTTCATTTTTAATAACTATTCTTAAGTAAGAAATGTATAAGTGACATGTTGCAGGGATTGCTATGTTAATAAACGTTAGTTTTATTAACACATTTATGCAATTTGCTCTGGAAGAATCTTCTGTACAGACAAACGCGTATCTATGTCTACGTAAAGATGGAAAACTTTATCCTTGAATTGCCAATTTATATCACTACGAACATTCAAACTTGTGGTTCTTCTCTCCATTAGGAAACATTGAAAATATTTTACTTTTTTTTCTACAAGTTGTTAACGATATTTTTTGGATGAATCTGAAAATTTCCATGGCTCAGACGGCGGCATCCTCCATCCTGTATGCAATACACAGGTTTTAATTTTTCAACTAGACTTTTTTTTTAACAGTTCTTAGTTAAATGCAACATGTAAAGAAATGTTCGGAATTGAATCCTGGTAGAGATGGAAAATAGACCACATTTACCAGACCCAGAAACGGGAAGGGTATATATATATTAATTATTTTCAATTCTCTTGCTAATTTGCCATTTATTCACTTGCTACTTTTCTCTCTCTCTCTCTCTCTCTCTCTCTCTCTCTCTCTCTCTCTCTCTCTCTGTTTCAGTGATCTCCATTCAAATTGAATCATTAAGATTCGATCACAGTGAGGCATGAAGCATGAGACTTGATCTCATGGAATTTGAATGAGGTCTTATTAGCGCGGCCAGTACTCGTTTGATATACATAATCATTTCATTTGACAGTTGAATTTTCTCACTCTCGAAAGGAAAATCTGTGATTAGTTTAAGTGAATGAAGGGTATGTAAATCAAGATAAACCAGTTCCTCCATGGTGAAAACTCTCAGTTTGTATTTTGCTTTTGCTTGTCGGGTTTTCGGCGTGAAGAACTGTCATTGCAGTCAAAGTTGAATTGCGCGTCATCATTGAAAAATGGTCAGCATTTATTTTTTCGCCGTTCCTGAGGAAGCGTGCAGATGTTGCACTTAATATGATTCCATTGCTTCTATTTAGTCACCATATGTCTAAACATAACTGTAGACTGGGCACTATATGCAGTACAGTTATCCCGTGCATATTTTATTGATCTACATGCCTGTATGCAAACACGTCCTAATTTATTTTCTTCCCGAAATCATGAAGACACTGCGGTTACTTTATTTGCACGGGATGTTTTTTGACTATTCTTCTTTATTTGGTTTCATGACAACATATAGGGACTGAATTATTAACATTGTTGGTCACTTCCGCAAAATACTTTTATTTCAACACCTAAATTTAGTGGAGATTTTAGTTCAAATGTTTGTCATTAAATTATGTGTTGTGACAGATCGAATATAGTTGTTTACTTTGTCACAAGCGAATCTCGCCATTTCAGTTAGTTTTGAGAATGCAATTAAATTTTGAAATCTTATGGTATTCATTTTTAAAGTTTTCGGGTAGGGAAACGCGATAATAAGAGTGAGTTTTGGTGCCTCTCAGAAAGTGATATAAAGGGGTAATTATTTAGTTTTCCCCTTCTTTGCTTACAGTCGAATAACAACAGAAGCATGGTCAAAGTGGATTTAAGTCAAGTCAACACTCCTTTTTGAATAAATGTTGAGGTAAAGCACGTCCCTTAAATGGATTTATGCTAAACCTATACCCGAATTGCAAAGGCAGAAGCAAAGCAGCACAGCCCCTTTAAAAGAAAAAAAGAGCCCATGAACGTTTTACACATTTCCAGAATTGATGCAACATGCTTCCCTGCAAGCAAGAAGAATGCATGAGGAGGACATTACCCGTTCAATCGACTCTCCATTGGTTCTATGCGGGAAACACTAATGTTATGGCGAGCGTGAATGGATCCGAATAAATGTTATGCAATTGAGGGGAAATCCAACCCTTCGGATGCCACAGAGAGAGGGAGGATCGCATTCAGCCCCATTACGAGCTCCCCTTCGGATCCGTCTGATAGAACGCGTCGTTTCTATGATAGCGTTTAATGAGATGATTCGAAGCAAAAAAGATAAAGAACGAGGGGGGAAAAATAAGCGACGTGTAACTGTTGCGTCTCTTGCCTTTGAGGGGGGGAAAAAGGAGCATGAAACGGTGTTCATTTTGGAAGCGACGGTGCTTTCCACTTTTTGTAACGAGATGGATGGACATCTCGTTTTGATTTGCTGTGTGGTGTGGAACAAGCAAATAAGCGTCCGAGGAAAGTGATATTCTATGGCTTAAATGAACATGCCTTTTGAAAGTTCACTTTTTTGTGTCAGCGTGATGTACGAGTGATAATATTGGGTAGTGTTAATTAATGTTTGACGTGTGCAAATGCGTCTATCCTTGTGAACTTATTGCCGTATATGTTTTAACCTCTCATTTGCGATATGTATTCATATACTGTATATCTTGAAACATGCTTATCTGCATGTTTCTGTGTGTGTGTATATATATAAATATGTGTGTATAATATGTAATATATGTATGTGTATATATATTATATGTATACGTATATATAAAATTTTCCATTTTAATAGCAATAGTCTACAGATAATAAACTTCGCGTTTAGATTCTGTTGTCCAAACTACAGTCAGTTTGTCACTACTGGATACCTGTATCTTGGTCCGAACTTTAGGACAGTAGTTAACGTCCTTACGATCGGGACCTGGCCTCGATCTTATCTTATATTGCTATTAATTTGGTTTGTGTGGGTATACTAGTATGTGTATTAACATACAGGCTGGAGAAGTTGGGGCTCAAAACGTTTATTTAGCCCAGGCCTGATGGAGATACCAAAAAAGAAAGCGGTAGGGGAAAAGGAATCGGCAAACATTTCAGCATTTTAACGTTCGATATGCACATAACATTAGGGTTGGTAAATGTGGAAAGGAGGTCAGTTCGCATGCAAATAGCATAGACCGGTTGGTAAACGAAGGAAAAATAAATGTGAAGGGTTGCGGTGTTGACAGAAGTTTGGGTAACGTAAGACCTAGGCTGGAGAGTTGTCAGTAAAAACGTGAAAAAGGAGGGATTTATTACGGAACCTGGAGGAACTTCACAGGTAATGTTGAAGGGCTGGCTTACTCAGTTATCAACAACAAACTGTTGATGTACCAGCTTGTGTGCGCGCGCCTGCGCTCTGTTGCAGACATTTCTGTTACGACCAGCATTTTCTGCGTTCATCCATCATTACATTTTCATAGCTAAAGAAATCGTTATGCATAGGTACCACTGCATTTGTCTCATGGCATACATGAGATAAAAAAAAAGCGCTTAGGGAACAATTAATGATATTTTGCTTTAATGAACTTATTGAGATAGGCCAGAAGAATATTAAAGCATCACAGGAAGCATTCAGGAGAGAGAGAGAGAGAGAGAGAGAGAGAGAGAGAGAGAGAGAGAGAGAGAGAGAGAGAGAGTATTCTGAATTTTTATTAATTACTGCTCTAAGTAAGCAATGTTAAGAAAACAAATAAGGTTGCAGAACTGTCACTTGATATAAAAAGTTATGTCAAATGGGAGGTGAAGGAAATAACTCATGTGCGTCATCAGTACGTCATCATCTTTGATAAATGGCACAGTGCTGCAAAGCTTAGGTTTTCGAATTTTCATTCCAGCTTTGGCGAAATCGTAACCAATAAGGTTATTGTTAAATTAATTCAGTAATGATTTCATCAGGCATTAATCTTCTCGTATTCTGCCGATTTACATATGACTAAAGCATTTTTTTACCGTGAATTATCTCTGACGCAATGTAGAATAATGTTATAGAGAGAAGCTTAGATTATGAAAGTAGTTTTGTTCATGGTAAAAAATCTAACCTCTCGTCATGTTAGCTGGAGAACGCTAAGACCGTCATTGAATAATAATGGTTGTAAATTTTCGTTTTAACGTGCTTTTTCCCATTTTTTTTTTATATGGGGTAAGCACGATGCTTTCTTTTCGAAGGACTTTGATTTGGCGTTGGGGTAGGCCGTAGCCTCGATCGGCTGCCCTGCCTGACATCGCTAGACCCCGGTAACGATGTGTACGTGTATCGTACCAATCCCCAGCTCCCTTTCTCCCAGCAGCGAGGAGAACTGGGCGGTTAGGCCGACAGTTCGAGACGTTTGAGGTGTCTGTTATGTTTTTAGATGTTGGAGTGGCTTTGTTTGTGTGGGTATTAGTCTGTAACACCCATTTGCTTTCAGCAAACCTATCCGTTGATTACATACGTAATCCCGGGGTGTCTACACGGATAGCAAAGTGTCCGCCTTCTCTGACCAGTCGGCTGCGGATTTGAACCCGCGCCACGGACCTCTACGAAGTCCTAGGCTGCTGCTCTACCAACTGAGCCATCGAAGCTCCAATAATGGTTGTAAGTGACTTTCTTATATTTTCTATGCTATCCAGACTTGGACAGGTCATTGTGAATGATGGAACATAAATATGGGCAACTCACAATTCGAACTTAGCAAAAAATACTCTTTAACTTCAATTGATCAAAGTAATGTTCCGTTTACTTTATGAAGTTGTCTCATTTCAGTAATGCCCTTATTGAATCAAATTAGCATATTCTTCTTAGGTCAACGTTGACAATAGAAGTGACTCTTCCTCGTTACCTACCGTAGTCACACGGCTTCTCTTAAGATAAAGTTCATCATCACTAAATTTCCAGTGATGAGCCCTGACGATGGGTAGATTGGGAATGAGACCAACTCTCGTTAGGCTTAAGCATGTTTGTATAACTGAATGAAAACGAAGATAGGGAAAATGTTTAAATTTTCTTGGTTCTTGCCAAAGGTGACCAAATGGCATAATAATTAGGTTGTACTAGTGGTATTTATAATTCTACCTAATTTTAGAAATGGCAGGGAAAAGAATTCTTTATATTAAGTTTGTTTGAAATTATAAATGCGATATGATAAATTCAGAGGTATGTACAGTACTCTGGGGTATTCTTTGGCTTTAGGATTGCTTCTCCTAAAAAATATTTAGCCACCGTTTAAATTATTTCGAGTGGACCTAAGACTGTGTTGAGAGTTTACTTTCGAGTGCCAAACTGAATTTCTTTCATCCTTAATGAAGTGAGCTTTTTAAAATAATGTTTTTTTGGCAGTATACGCTATTACAATGATCTCGATAACTTATCCTGTTGCCACTGGGAGCCCAGACCATAGACGATGACATTGTATAACAGTTCAGTTTTGAACTTTTATGAATTTTTGCTATCCATTCAAGGAATTGTTGTTCAACTACAAGGGTACCTTCTATGTACTGTATATAAAATCCTAACGCTGTAACCTAATTTTTTTTTATGTGAGACCTCTTATAGGACGAGTTATACAACTGTTATACAACCAAATAATGCAGTATGCGCGCGCGAGCACACACACACACTTAGAAATATACACATACAGAAAGATCTCAGTTTGATGTTTTAGATTTCATGCGGTTTATGTCTTAACGTAACCTGTTTTAAAAACATGTTGAGAGAGAGAGAGAGAGAGAGAGAGAGAGAGAGAGAGAGAGAGAGAGAGAGAGAGAGAGAGAACGAATGCGGCCCATATTCACTCGGGGTCTCGAGGTGTCCTTCCAATTATACAGTATTTTCTCTGGCCCTGTGTATGGATGGTAGTAAATAGTGGGGAGGCGCAGTATGTAAGCTCTCGGGCGTCGTAAAGTGTCATCTTTACGCCGCAATTTAGCACATTTGTCAAGAAGACCGTAGTTTACTCTTTTAAGTGTCTTTGATGTATTACGAGGTATATTCAGCTGAGGATACTGTCAGAATAATTTTCTTGAACAATTTCATTGCAATTTAAGAATATTGTTCAAATGATATTCCTTTTCACTGGCTTCCTTTTTCTTCCTACCTTTGGATGTTTGCATTTACACTGCAATTAAAAGTAACGTGCAAACCCTATCAGATCCAGTCACGTTGGACGGGTTAATACCAAGAATTAGTGTGGTAGCAGACAAACCTAGTATTCAGCTCATTGAAATACAATGAAATGTGATTTTAATGTATTAATCTGGTCAGGATGCTTCATCAGATAATTGTGGTATTAGCACTGCTAGTGTCGGTCCTTGGTACAACTATTCCACTTGAATTTCATTGTAAACTAGAATTGGTCGTTCGTACACTCATTAAGAATTAGCACAGTACAGCGATCCCCTTGAATTTCATTGTAAATGAACTAGTCCCTTGTACGCTATTTTGGAATTAGTGCAAGAACTGTGGCTAGGGCTTGCTGCAGAATATTCTAATTCGCACTGAACTAACAAATAAATTCTGTGACAGCCTGCATAATTGAATTCCTTCATTGGCTGTAATACATTGCAATGGAGTGGGAGAAATTAGTTTTATTTTCATCTTGCAGAGAGAGAGAGAGAGAGAGAGAGAGAGAGAGAGAGAGAGAGAGAGAGAGAGAGAGAGAGAGAGAGAGAGAAAGATTTTTCTTCAAAATATACGAAGTATTTAATTTACAAATGGAGATCTTTTTATTCATAAGGGGAAGCATTTTAGAAATATACGTCAATCGTATAAACACATTTTCTCATGTTAATTTTGATTATATTTGCATTTGTGCACGTCACTGTCAGTCATTAGCGAAAACGAATACATACTAGCTCCTTCTGTCAGCATGACTCAATCCTTGTTCGTAAACAAAACAGTAAATAACATGGTTTACTACACAGAATGCGCAAGTATATCCGTTGATATATTAGAAACTGATACGAAATCCACTGACTTATATGAATCGGTAGGTATTTCTGGACCTGTAGAGTACAGTGCTGTATTATTTCAGTGAAAATGACAGTTAAATCTAAAAATAAATTTAAGTCATTAATGCTTTGAACTCACATCCAAGTTGCTATTAAGTAAAAGTGTGCTGCCGACCTACCATGGATCATGATTGTAGTCTGGATCTTTAGCTCTCGGGTACATCTGGGCAATCAGTAAAAGTCGCAAGAGGGAGAGAAAAAAACAAAGATTGAAAGTAGGTAAATTTGGCAAGGGTGTTTACAGGATGCACTCTAATCTCGAATTAGGGCACTGCATCATAATTAATCAGGGGGGGTTCATGCCCTTAACCTTGCGTAAAAATTATTCCAAATGCATTGACAGCGTCCATCCTAATTTGTGGCGGAGCGTCCGCCTCCTTGGAGAACCCCCCCCCCCCGTGCTTATTGTTTAATATATTATTGAACGAAACTGACCAAATTAATGAAGATATACTTTTGTAGACCTAGGTTTTAGCTTTTCTCCTCTTTAGGCCTGGATTATGGGCTATTGTTAGACTCTGTATTAGCCTGGGTTATTTATTTTTGCAAAACCTATATATATGTTACCATGGTAAAAATTATTATTGTAGGCAGGCATAGCCCACGCTTATCGACGTACCTGGAGGAGAACTATGAGGAAGTTAAAGATAAGTTGAGATTAGAGAATGATAATGAACAGGAAAGACATGACCGGTGGAATTTCACAGAGGTCCTTTGCGCCAAGCGGCTAAGGGTGTCTATATATATATATATATATATATATATATATATATATATATATATATATATATATATATGTTATACATATATATATATATATATATATATATATATATATATATATATATATATATATATATATATATATATATACATATACATATACATACATATACATATACATATAAAATTTAGCCTGAGGAATATGAACTATTCGCATGAGAAGATAATAATCCAGTATTCTGAGAGGTTGACTCACTCATTATTGTTAGTGTATGATTTGACATTGAAAAGCTCACGGGAGCCTCATAAAGACACTCTCTCTCTCTCTCTCTCTCTCTCTCTCTCTCTCTCTCTCTCTCTCTCTCTCTCTCTCTCTCTCTCTCTCTCTCTCTCTGTATTGGGGGGAAATAAATATTCATGTAGTCACCTCCTCGTCCTCTTGAAAGCAGTACGAAATTACTTCAGTTCGCTCAGAGTTATTGCTCTTCTTATTTTCCTTTTCAAAGCAGTGGAAATCTCTCTGAATAAATGTTAAAGCGAATTTTCATCTGTTAAGGTTAAGTCTCTTCACAGGGCGCAGACTCAGCGAAGCCTTTTTTCTGCCTACTTTGGATTTTACGACCTCAACCAAATCACATTTTTCTCCCATGTGGTAAATAGTGTCAGAGATTTGATTGAAAACACACCAAAGGGTTAAAAGGAAAGGAAGAAAAAGAAGTAGGAAGGGAGCAGAATGAAAAATTCGTTGGCTATGAAATCAGGGGGAAGGGAAAAGGAGAGTCGAATGTGTTTTAGAAAGTCAAATGTGTGTTCGATTAAACAGCCTTAGAAAGAGAGAGAGAGAGAGAGAGAGAGAGAGAGAGAGAGAGAGAGAGAGAGAGAGAGAGAGAGAGAGGGATGGGGGATGGGAGATCCTCAAATGTCAAACAGAAATAAAATCCCATCAAAATACCAAAAGGGATGTTTAAGGGGGTGAATTTTTGCTTTCTTTCAAATTTACATTGGAACTGTGTAATGTAATAATGAAATGTATTGAAAGCTACC
>NC_089742.1:64701505-64819005 GCF_040412425.1 Macrobrachium rosenbergii | reverse complement strand
AATGACGAGGGAAAGAGAGCCGTGGACTGTGCAGTGTCATTTGATTTGGCTATTGTCAACGCCTGGTTTGAAAAGAAAGAAAATCAGTACATCACATACAAGAGTGGAGCAAGAGAAAGTCAAATTGACTTTCTCATGTGCAGAAGATCACATCTGAGAGAGGTGAGAAATTGTAAAATTTTAAATGGAGAGTGTATGGCAGCACAGCACAGGGTGGTGCTAATGGACTTGGAAATAAAGAGCACAGTAAAGGTAGGCCTGCATGTGTCCCATCAACAATCAAGTGGTGGAAGCTGACACGAGAGGAGGAAGCAAGGCAGGAATTTGAGGAGAGAGTATTGAGGAAGTTAAATTGCTAGAGGGAGTGCAAGAATGGTGGAATCACACCAGTATGGTTTAGAGAGAGTTGGTGGAGAGGTGTTGGGAAGGACATCTGGAAAGAAACCTCCTGATGATAAGGAAACCTGGTGGCGGAATGATGAAGTGAAAGAGGTGGTGAAAACCAAAAAAAGATGCAAAAAAGATCTGGGTAAAGTATGGACAGGATAAGGAGAGGTACCAAAGACATAATAAACAAGTAAAGAAGGCAGTTGCACAAGAAAAGGCACGAGCATTAGATGACATGCACAAAGAGCTGGAAACACCTTTGGGGGAGAGAAAAATTCACAGAGTTGCAAAGTCGAGGGACAAGAACATCGAAGACTACTCCCATATAAAATTAGGTTAAGGGTGGGAATGGAGTGGAGTGGTTTTATGAAACAAGGATAAGATAAAGAAGAGGTGGAAGGAATATTATGAACACCTGTTAAATGAAGAAAATCCTAGAAAATTCTTTGAAGATGATTCCAGAAACTTGGTATGACACTTACTGTTAGCAGGAAGGAAGTAAAGAAGGCACTAAAGTAGATGAAAAATGGTAAAGCAACAGGACCAGATGGAGTTCCTACAGAGTTGTGGAAGAGCCTGGGAGAAGAAGGACTGGACATGCTGTGGGACCTAGCAAAGAAAATATACAGTCAGGAAAAGATACCAAAAGAATGGAGAGAAAGCTTTATTGTTTCTATCTATGAAGAGAAGGGTGACATCTAGGATTGTGCAAACTACAGAGGACCATGAAAATCTGGGAAAGAATAATGAATCAAAGAATTAGAGAAGAAACATTTGTAGGTGAAGAACAGTTTGGTTTCATGCCAGGAAGAGGAACGACGGATGCAGTGTTTGCCCTCCGACAGATGATGGAAACAGCATACGATAGAGTACCACGCCAAGAGGTTTGGAGGTGCATGCGAGTAAAGGGAACACCAGAGAAGTATGTGAGGTTAATCCAATATATGTATGAAGGAGCAAAAACGCAGGTTAGAAGCAGTGTTGGGTTAACTGAATGGATACCAGTATGAGTTGGTTTACATCAGGGCTCTGCTTTAAGTCCATATCTTTTTGACCATAATGGATGTGCTATCTCAAGGAATTAGAGATCAATCTCCCTGGCTCATGTTGTTTGCTGATGACATCGTGTTATGCAGCACCAACAGAGGGGTAGTGGAGTCAGAGCTAGAGCAATGGAGGAAGGTATAGGAAGACAGAGGTTTAAAGATCAGTAGGAAGAAGACTGAATACCTGAGTTTTAATGACGATCAAGACTCCGAGATTAGTATGGAAGGGACTAGGTTGAACCGAGTAGAAAAATTTAAGTATCTTGGATCAACAGTGGCTGATGATGGAAATTTGGATGTAGAAATAATGCACACAATGTAGGCGGATGGAAAAATTGGAGAAAGGTGTCAGGTGTCTTGTGCGACCGCAGAATCAATATAAAGGTTAAAGGAAGAGTGTATAAAGCTCCGTACACACTATGCATCATGATGCGCACAGTGTTGAACGGATGTGTTGAAAAACCACTTTTTCAACATGAAGCCGCATCACCAACGTGTTGATGGGCTAGACCGATTTCAAGTGTCTGTGCAGTGTTGCATCAGCAGTCAGAGTGGGAGGGTGTCCACTCAGCTCCAGTGCTGATGGCCCACTCACCACCCCCGCCAAACCTCTTGAATGGACAAGGACCAACACTCTACATTTTATTGAATTGCTGAAAGAGCATCCATCTGTTTGGAACATCAAATGGAAGCAGTACAAGATGAGAAACATCAGGAGTGCAAGCTTGGAAACCGTAAAATCAGACTTATCAAGTTTTGTAAACTGTACATTGTGGAATGAAGACATCACTAAAAAGCTGTACATTCTGAAGACACAATTGTACAGGGAAATGTCTGCAATCAAAGAATCACAGAAGTCTGGAGCTGGCATGGGAGATCTCTACACTCCGAAGTTATGGTGTTTTGATGAGCTGCGTTTCCTGGTTGATGGAGAAGCTCGTGCATCCACTTCCAACTTAGATGAAGGAGAAACTAATACTGCACAAGTAAGTTCATAATTTTATTGTGTGCACTTGTACTCCCTGATAAATATAATTTACATACTTAATAACATATATATATGACAAAGAAATATTCTCTCTCTCTCTCTCTCTCTCTCTCTCTCTCTCTCTCTCTCTCTCTCTCTCTCTCGTATATGCTGCACATACATTGTTGCCATGGAACAGCTCCTTCCTCATTAAAATACTCCATGAACTCTTTCCTGACGGCTTTTGCCTCATTTGTGAGATGCCTCTGTAGTCCCTCCAAAGGCAGAAGCTGCCTATGATCACGCCATGCCCCAGGTGTTACCACTCCATCCACAACATTCTCGTTGTCCAAACTACCAACAGGTGTATAGAATGATTCATGTTCCCTGCGCAAGAAACTGTTCAGGGCTGTGCAGGCAAGGACAATTTTTTCTACCTTCTGAGGGCTCAAATTTATTGCACTCAGGAGAATGCAAAACTTTTTTTACATAATGCCAAATGTATTCTCAACGAAACGCCTTGCTCTTGAAAGCCTGTATGAGAAATCCTTTGTTCATTAGTTTGATGTTCAAATGGATACAGTTTCATGAAGTATCTCTTTAGTGGGAAGGCATCGTCACCTACAAAGATGTATGGCAGGGTTCTGTGGCTGTCACTCAGCTGCTCATCTGCGGGAAGGCCCATTGCTCCGTCCTGCAGCTGCGCGCACAGAGTTGAGTTTGCCCACACACCGTCATCTGAAATTCTTCCATTTGTCCCCACATCTGCATACATGAATTCATAGATTGTGTTCACTACAGCCATGAGAACTATACTGTGTGAACCATTATAATTGAAGTAGTAGGATCCACTCTCTTTTGGAGTCCATATAGCGATGTGTTTCCCATCCACCGCTCCAACACAGTGAGGAAAATTCCACTTCCCAAACTGTTTTGCCACTGCCTTCCATTCACCAGGAGTTGGTGGCATCTGAAAAGAAAGGGGTGGGGGGAATTATGCATCATTTTTAAATACACATGTAGGCAAAACTGAAACACACTTAATATTACTGTACAATTGAATTTATTTATCCACAGATCAATGAAGTGGCAACTTCCGTCGATGAGTCACCAGATGTACCCTCTCCTCCAACCACACCAAGCCTGATCTCTGCCACCTCTGTTGCTCCTTCGCGTACTCCCTCCCCTTTCCCTTCCTGTAGTTCAGGTGGAACTTCAAAGAAGAGGAAGCAAATTGACAAAGTAGATAATGCGATGGGACTTGCTATTAATAAACTCGCATCCCTTCCCAGTCCCAACAGTTGTGAGTCATTGCTAGATATATCCAAGTTTGTTGATACTGAACAGAAGAACATGAGTGAAATGCAACAGAAGCTAGCCAGAAAACTAATATGTGATGTTCTTCACATGGGAGACATGGGTGATCTAACCAGGGACCATAAAGTACTGCGAGTAGTGGGTTGTGAAAGTTTCATGGCATGAGGTAGGAAGTTATAATTATGTTGTCCACAACGTGTATTTTCTTTCTGAGGATTTGTGTTGTACTCTTGTGTCACTGTTTTCAACACAAAAAAAATCTGTTACTGCAAGTTTTTTCATAACAATCTTAGCATAAAGAGATGTCATTATATCATTTAAGTTTCTACATTACCTATTTATTTGTCATGAGTGAATGCCACTTCATATTATTCATTTCTAGCCTCTTGTTTGATAATTTCCAAGTAGGAAATTTTTTCATACCTTCTTAATATTAATTATAGTCAAATATACAGGTATATAGGAATTATGTAGTAGTATCATTGTCATTGTAATAAAAAAAATATCTGCGTACTTTGTATCTATGTTTGAACCTTACCTTCAAATAAGCCTCCCTAAGGACATTATAGATGGCCTCACAGGTTTCGAGGATGATCAGACCAAGGCTCTGTTTTGAAATCCTGGTTGCATGTTGGAGGCTTGTGTACAATCCTCCAGCTGCAAGAAAGTGTAGTGTAGGCTCCAGATGAGCTCCTGGTGATATGCTGTCTCGAAAGCTGGTGTTCTGCTTACAAATGTATGGTTCAACTCTTGCCAGCAATTTATAGAATGCAGGGATTGGCATTCTTGAGTAATTTTCAAAGTCTGTTGGATTTTCGACTTGTAGCTCCAAAAATAATTCACTGAAGCTTCCCTTCAGAGGTCGCCGAGAAAGCCATTGTTTACACCACAAGGTTCTATGTTTCTTCCTCAAATGTTTCTTTTTTGCTGTGCACAGAGCAACTACACCCCACAGTAGAGTCTCCTGGCAAAGTACATCATCGGCAGACATCCTGGCGTTATGAAAGCTGAACTGCAACTGAACAGCTCGTGCGTGAGAACAAGTGAGCAGTGTTGCAGTACAGTTTGGCCACTAGTCATTTTATTCAACACCACTACTGCATCACATGGCTGATACATGATGCATAGTGTGTATGGGGCTTAAGATAGTAGTGAGACCGGTTTTGATGTACGGAGCAGAAACATGGCTGGTAAAGAGAGTGCAAGAGAAGAAATTGGATGCAGCAGAGATGAAAATGCTCAGGCGGACGTGTTGAGTAACAAAAATGGACAGGATCAAAAATGAAAGAATAAGAGGAACCAATAAAGTCGTAGAACTATCAAAGAAGGCCCTTGAAAGAAGACTGCAGTGGTATGGCCATGTGATGAGAAGGGATGAGACATATGTAGGAAGGAGAGTGATGCTGATGGAGGTGCCTGGTGGGAGAGCAAGAGGAAGACCAAAGCGAAGGTGGATGGATGTAGTTAGAGAAGATCTGAGAGACAAACAATTGTTAGAGGACGATGTGTTTGACCGAGCCAGGTGGAGGAAAGCTGTCAGAAACATCGACCTCACATACAGTAGAAGTGGGAAAAGATTCAGAGAGAGAAGTATAGATCCATCAGTATGGAAGACAATAAAAGTTGATTGGCGTTGAACCTGGAATTTTTTCTTTGGGTATCCTTCACAAAGAGTTTTTAACTTGCACATGAAAAGTACTGCGATTGCTATCAGATATAGAAGTAGGATTTGTAACAACAGAGGAAGAGGTTAGGCATGACTGATATTTCTGATGGCAATGCTGTGCTTTGCTTTGTTTTGCTTTGCTGTGTTGTGCTTTGCTTTGCTTTGCTTTGCTTTGCTTTGCTTTGCTTTGCTTTGCCTTGCATAGGATTTTTTTTACTTTGACTCCATCTTACAGCTGTAGTACTTGGAGCTTAAGACTAAGAAAGAACATGAAATGTATTTGTGGGGAAAAATTGATTTTGGTTATCATATGATTTTATTGAGTTTATGAAGGTCGGCGCTTTAATTTTATGTTTAAGAATATCAAATGAATTTTTACTTGGTATTTTGTTTAGTGTTGGAAATGAAAGGCAATTTTTTCTTTTGAGATACGCCTCTTAGTTATGAAGGCACCAATAAGGTCTTATTTTTGTATAGGTTTGTTGTTTGTTATTCTCACATTCGTCGCAGACCCGAGGTCAACTGTCCCATTTGGAAGAAATTCGATTGTAGGTATCTATTTAATTCTTGTGACAAAGGATTGAAATTATTAATATGCTTAACGTAGAAGGGTAAATTCGAGAATTTTTGACGGGATAGTGTGGGAAAGGAGTAACTTGATTAACATGTTAATTGGAAAGAGAAAGCTAGAGAGAGATTACGTAGCAATAGCATCAGACCTGTAGTAATTATTCTTTAACGTTTAATAATTGCTACACATAGGAGAAATGCAGTTTTCGATGAGCTAAAGCCTGTTGCTACTAGTTTATTGTTTGCTTTGTTGATGAGCATGGTAAAGGTTCCGGAAAAGTAGGACATTTTTATAGTATCAGAAGGTGCTGAGGCAGCGTCGAAATCTGTTGTATAATTGATCAACTATTTTTTTCTTTTTACATTTTTATAGTATTTGCAGTTATCTTGTTTCTTCTTTTATTTATTTTTTACTCATCAATTTCCGTTTCTGTATTGGGCTGCTCTCCCCATTGGTACCTTAAAGCATTTACAGTATATATAGCTCGTAGCTCTCTTCCAACTAGGGTTGCAGCTCGATTTTAGTTTTCTTTGAAAGAAAGCTATTGTGCTGGCTTTGTCTGTCCGTCCGCATTTTAGTCTGTCCGCACTTTTTTCTGTCCGCACTTTTTCTGTCCGCCCTCAGAATTTAAAAACTACTGAGGCTAGAGGGCTGCAAATTGGGTTGTAGATCATCCACCCTCCAATCATCAGACACCAAATTGCTGCTCACTAGCCTCAATAGTTTTTTTTTTTATTTAAGGTTAAAGTTAGCCATAACCGTGCTTCTGGCAATAATACAGAATATTCCACCATCGGGCCGTGGTTAAAGTTTCATGGGCCGTGGCTCATGCATTATACCGAGACCACCGAAAGATAGATGTATTTTCGGTGGCTTTGATTATACGGTGTAGCGGCTGTACAGAAAACTCGATTCCGCCGAAGAAACTTCTGTGCATTTTTTACTTGTTTAATAATAATAATAATAATAATAATAATAATAATAATAATAATAATAATATGGGTACCACGCTCTGACGACTAGTTGATTAATTACGCGTAAAGCCACCAGGTCGCTTTTATTACGTACAAAAGTTCACAGGGCTGCAAAGAATCGAGTTTCTGTTCGTAATGTTTAATTTGAACGATTGCTTACTCGTACATAAAGTTGTGGAGCTCATGCCTTAGGGTGACCAGTTGCCCCTTGTTCCAGAGCCGTCCTTAAATGTATAAGGAACGAGCATCTTTCAGGGGACAAGAAGAACCCTCCTTTTTAATCCAGGTTTGGTTCATGCATGGAAACGTGATCATAATTCATTAAAGGAGGAGAAGCGATACATATTTTTGAAACTGGCGCGACGGCAAGATTTCAAGCCTCGTGTTGTACTCTATTTGACTGTGCTTGTCTTTGACTGCTCTGTGATGTAGTGGGAAATCCATGAAGTAAAACACTGAATTACTTTTTATTTTCATTTTTTGTAACTTAACGATTATCAGCGATGAAACTTACTTATTTGGTATAGTTACTGCCGAACTACCGAGGTTTAAATGTACGTTTTTTTGTTTGCAAAGTTGAGGGACTTGAACTAGTCACTAGTACGACAGAAAAAAGTCGATAGTTGATTGTGTAGTGGGCGTAATTGTAAATGCATCTCATTCAATTATGATGCCGTCATTAAATTAAAAGCTTAGTTGGTTAATAAATAAATAATTTCAGAACTCAAGTAAACAAACAGAAGTGTACATTTACCTCTTTATCCGACTCATTCACACGGGTTCTCTGAGGTATACAGTTTTTACCACCGCTAAATTTCTGGTTATGAGCCCTAACGATGGGACAATAATTATGCCTGAAAAGAGGTAGGTGGTTAATGAGATTAGCCCCAATATTAGGGTTAAGCATATGGGCATTACAGAATGGGGTTGCAAGATAGGGAGAGGTTTTAAATTTCTTCGGCGCTGAGCGTATTAGGTTCGTTGTTAGTAGTGGAATTTTTAATAATGCTAGTGGCAGTTATGAGACTGGTATGGAGAAGGGTTAATCTTTTATTTTAATTAGTTGATAATATATACATAATGTAAAATTAAGTATTATACACCCGTTGGTAAAAGGAACTCTTCGAGAATGATGCTCTCACTGATCGAAATATATCGGCTCGTGTATTTCCTGAAGTTTAATAGCACACAAGAGTAACGATGAACTTTTGTACAGTGCTTTCCTGTTATTTTCACTATAAACCAGAATCGTCCGTTGTACGCCCCTTTAAAATTGTACAGCTGCTGAGTGGTCAAGGCACTCTGCAGAATGCTCTAATTCGCACTGAAACACCAATTAAATTCTGTGGTACAGCTCGCATAATTGAATTCCTTCATTTGGCGATATTAGCGGAGGAGAGAAATGAGTTTTCTTTCCATCTGATGTCGCCGAAGTTTGTGCTCGGAAGAGAGGAGGGAGGTATAGAGAGGGGAATGAAGGGGTTAGGGGAGGGATCTTGAATTGCCGTCTGTACGTCCTTCTGCATGATAATATAGTTTTTAACGCTGAGCTATTCTTGACAGTCTCTCTCTCTCTCTCTCTCTCTCTCTCTCTCTCTCTCTCTCTCTCTCTCTCTCTCTCTCTCTCTCTCTCTCTCTCTCTGTATGATTGTTTATTCTCTAACTTTCTTTTTTCCCCGTTTGATAGCCAACATTAATTTCCTTTGCTTCCCGCTTCTTGCTTCGAGTTTCGTTATTATTTTTCTTTTTTATATTAGGGTGTTTTTTCAATCGAATTTTTCATTGTCTTCACCACAGATGGAAAAAAGTAATTTGTCAAGTTGGGATTATCCGAAGGAAGCAGAAATAACTTTTCGTCAAGTCTTTCTATTTAGTGGGAACACGGCCAGACGAAATTTCTTTACAATTTAATTAAATTTTTTCACCCTCTTTAAGATAAAATACAGAGCAATGATTTTGCAAGGGATTTAGTAATTTTTTTTCAAACTCTCTAAAGATCAAGAACATTGAAAAACTAGATGTTTCGCATTCGTGTTAGAGAGAAAAATCCACACAATGAAATATGAAGGGGTTATTTGGCAAGGGATTTGAGTTTTCTACTGTTAAAAGATAATTTGACACTAAAAGCTGACATACATAAGAGGCGAGAGTTTCCCTATTCCAATGATCTGAAAGAATACAGAAAACTAAAATTATATTGATATTTATTGCTATTTGTTGGCGGTATAAAAAAACTTTTGCATCGTTAGCAGTACAGTTGTAAGAGATCCTTTGAATACATAATTTCCTTGTTAGAAAATACTTTTTATTGTGTGACTTTGATTTAGAGTGCATTTGTCCTTGCATGCAGAACTGCTCGTTTGTAACACTATGTTACACTTTTATGTACATCATTGTATCTTGTTTACATTTTTGCACTGGAAATAGCATTCAATAAAAAAGACTTGGGAATGATATTACTTCTGAGCACTTATAGTGTGATAGACTTGCGTGTGTTTGAGATTAGCATAATTACACCTGTCATTCTTCAACACCCGGTAATATGTCGTGTAGGAAAAAGTTCTTATCAGAAGGTTTTACTAAACACCTATCGCATTATTAAATAGAAATTAGAAACGGGCTCTCCTTTGATATATATATATATATATATATATATATACACACATATATATATATACTGTATATATATGTATTTATATATATGCATATGTGCATATATATTATATATATACATATGTACAGTATATGTATGTATGTTTGTATATGTATTAAAATGAAAGGAAAAACGTCGAACCATTGGTTCTAGAAAGTATAAAGTCATAGAAAGCAGGATATTGTTAAACTATTTTTTTTTTACAGTTTGTCAGGCTCCATAAATTATTTTGCATTTTTGATTTCTGGAGATGAGAGAGGGTAGAAGACGCTGTAAAATGTGCTAAGCTCTTCCTCGTTGATTTTTTTATTATGTAGGAGAATGTTTGACTGTACGCAATGTTTTTGGTGCTAGATCCTGGTATCTGGTTAAAACCTAGGCTCCCGTCTTGTATCAGAGGTATATTTTTGCTTTACAATTATTCCCCCTAAGTTACCGTCTGGCTTAAAAATCTCCACCATATTCCTTCATTCTCGTTTTTTTTATGTTATTCTCTAGATTTGAAGGATGGGTTCTTTTATCTCGGTCGCGTGCTGGCTTTTGTCTTGTGATACCATTCTACCATACCAACGTGGGAGGTAGCGAGGACTCGCTATTAGTGTTAGTAACACGATGGAACAAATTCATCTAAACATGTGGGTGGTGGTTGCCATGACTATTCAGCAGTTGTTGATCTTCACTTTGTCTTCAGCCAGTATTTGACCATTAGTGTTGTGTTGCGATGCAAATTTATGGACACGAATCAATCAATTAATAACCATATCTGAAAGCTGCCACCTTATAACCCATAGGTTTTCTTGACTGCTGCACCGACATCTCGTAATTCTGAAATTTGGAGAACATCAAACGAACCTTAGATACTTTTTTATTCGTGATGGGCAGTGTATGAAAGAATTGAGCAAATCTGTTGATGAGAGAGAGAGAGAGAGAGAGAGAGAGAGAGAGAGAGAGAGAGAGAGAGAGAGAGAGAGAGAGAGAGAGTTACTGAAACATTGTAATCTTCGACCTTTATCATTATTCATTAAACTTAATTGTTTACAGGCAAGAACAGTAATTACTCGTTGATGAGCTTAAGGCGATTGCAGTATTGATTTCTCTCTGTTCCTCCTCTCTCCTGCATCCAACCTTTAATGATCAGTCATCTCCACAGTATACAGAGGTTTATATTTAAGACTAAATGGTCGGAAAAATGGAAAATTAGAGCAGCATTAGGAATTAATATGGAGAATATTTTTGCAGAATAAAAAAAAAAAAATCACAGGCTGCTCTAGAAGTAAGGGCAAGTATCGAAAGACTTGTAAAATTTCTGAATGTATTGAGAGAGAGAGAGAGAGAGAGAGAGAGAGAGAGAGAGAGAGAGAGAGAGAGAGAGAGAGAGAGAGAGAGAGAGAGACTGGATTAAATGTGAAGTAAAGCCAATTTGGGGGCCCTTGCATGTTCTGAATGATATTGCAATAATAAAAAAATCATTGTACGATGTCGATCTACTTGAGGATTCCATGCGATCACTTGGGATAAAACGGCATATATATTTCTGGCTGTTTATGGATTTATGTTCTTGCATGCCACATTCATGTATTTGAAATGAAAAAAAATATGAGTTTTATTTTACCACTTATTGCCGAAAAAATCCACTCGCTTTGTAAAGTCCATGTTAGGCCTCCATAGATTTGAAGTCACGAGTAATTAATTACTGATTGATTGGTTGATCAACTCAATGTAAATAGTGTTACATGAAATCTGTCATTAATGTAAGACATGCTCATTTTTAACGACTTCAGCAGAACATAAGCCCAGTAAAACAGAGTTTAAAGGTTATCATTTTGTTATGTTCATAGCCTAGGCGTGTATCGGCGAGTCTGTCGATGAATCAGTGAGTATTATTTTGACTTGCGAGAACATTTTTTCAACGGGACAATGGAAAACCTTTTTTATATCTTCTTGTTTACTTAACATAATGCGAAGCTGCTCTGACAAATGCCAAATAACTTCCGGTTAGGAGCCCTAATGTTGTCAAAAGTTTTACACGTGAAAAAGGCGGACGGGTTAATGAGATTAACACCAACATGAATGTCAAGCGTATGTGTAGTGTTGAGTGAAGATAAAAGATAGGGTGAGCTTTAAATTTCTTGATTATTGCAGGTTATGGCCGTAAAAGATATTGGCTTTAGTGTTATTGGTATCATTATGATGCTAATGGTGATTTTGGAATTAATAAAAGGGATGAATTGAGTATAAAATTAGTTGATAATTAGAGGGGCGAATATGCAGCAGTTTATGTTAAACTGAATTACAAAAAGCTTTATTATATTTTCAGGAAAAACATAGACTCAATAACTGAAACCAATAGAATAATATAATTGCCATGTAGAATGCATTGTAAATCCAGAGAGATGAGATTCAAAACATATTTAAGGAAAACCCAAGTAATGAGGACAGAGTATGCACAAGGGGATGAAATAACATTAAATGGAGAAAAGATTACCGAGGTTTACTCTTACAAATATTAGGGAACACTGATATCCAGTTCAGTTTCTCTCGAGTTGGAATTTATTGAAAAACTAAAAATGGGAATTCAAACAATGGGCAACCTGAATAAGATGTGGAAATCAAATAGAATGAAATGTCGTACAAAAATTTGATTATACAGTATGTCATTCTAGTGCGATCTCCATTGCTCTACAGACATGTTTCATGGTATGGCAGTGAAGCTGCTTATACTCGTATGTAAACGATTTTGCCGATTTGAAAATAAAGTTTGAAGGAGAATGTTATATTATGTGTCATACGGCAGGACAGAATTAGACTAGATACCATAAGGAAAGAGAGATGGAGATTGCTTGGGCGTGTTCTTGCACAACTCTTGGGAAAATTGTACGCATAATGTCAGGCGGGAACCAGATGATTGGGAGACGCACACCTACTTTGATTAGAACTTTGAGAAGGAGGCTGGAGTTGAGTAGAGATGTGTGGAAGATAAAGACAGGAAAAACGCGAATGGCAGAATTTTACAGAGGTTGTTTGTGTCACACAGCATTGGAGGCGACGATGTTGATAAAGAATTTCAACAAAAACATACTAACATTTTAACTAGATTAACATTTACTCTTTCAACTAGTTTTAAACAATGCAGAAAAGGAGACTTGTTTTGTAATGCTTCCATTGTAATTTAGCTGTGAACTATAATTACTCCCATTGACTCTCATGTAGGATTAGTGCAGGCTAACTCAACGGCCTGGTCGTGCTGCAGAATTCGCTAATTTGGATTGAGGTACCAATTAAATTCTGTGCTACAAGTCTTATAATTGAGTGCCATCATTTGCCGATGTTAGCTTGCACCGTCGCGGATAAGGGAAACAAGTTTTCATGTGATATCGTTGGAGTTGCTTTTCTGAGGGAGGGAGAAACAGAGTATTATTAAAGGAGGGAGGTACAGATGTTCACTTATTCTTCATGATTATTTTTAATACGAGTTTGCAGTTTTCGCCAGTCTCTTTCTCGTGCCTGCGAGAGAAATAGTGTTCTTTAATTTACTCTTGTTTATCGTAAATAAGAAATTTTTGAATGCCTAACTACAGAGAAGTTGATAAGATATTAATACTTAATGGGGATGATGATATTTGAGTATATATATATATATATATATATATATATATATATATATATATATATATATATATATATATATATATATATATATATATATGTTACAATTGTTTGGAAACAGATAAGAATATTCGGGTAGGAACATTGCATAACGAACCGATTGGTCTATCTTCAGAGGCGGTGTGGGGGTTTCAGCCTTGTTTCCTCTCTCTCTCTCTCTCTCTCGCGGCTTTCCTCTCTCTCTCTCTCTCGCTAACGTCACAAAGATCTCTTTCGTTCTCATGGATTTCTCTCTCTCTCATTCCACATTAAAGAAATGAAATGGGTCGTATAAGGAAAACTCAATCTTTCCCTACCAAAAATAGATTTATTATTTAAAGCAACCAACAAGTAATGAACAAACAAAGCAAAGATTAAAATGCATCATAAATGAAATTGTCAAAGAAAACATCAAACTCAAGATTTAATCTCAGTCCAACTAAAAATCTGATTATGGCTAATAGCCTGCAAATTCAAAAATTCTCACATATTCCATTATAGACTTTGTAAGTCTAGTCTCAAGTCTCCCACATAAAATACTAGACATTGCAAAGGTTTGCGTCTGTCTTTCTCTATGATCACACCAACATGATAACATCATGTTATTGCCTAAAGTCAACACCACAACCACAACCATGACATCTGTCAGAAAAAATTAAGCACAGATAATACTCCCAAAAATATACAAGTGCAAAACATAATAATAAAAAGTCTAAAATGCATGAGTAAATAGCATACTGGTAAAATATAGAACACAATAAAATAGAATATTGAAAATGGTAAAATGCATGTCCACTTCCCACACAAGATCAAAATGTCTTGAAATATGGTAAAAAAAACATAAGTTCAAAAATGTCTTGAAATATGGTAAAAGACCATAAACCCACAATTCACATAGAAAAACGAAGAGTCTGGACTGTACCTTATTCTGCCAATTCTAAGAGCTCGCCACACTCAAAGATAATGTCTTCACGATCTCGCTCTAGGCCTGCTAATGAACGACCGAACTAATTTTTTGGCAGAATTAGACACAAAATCGAGTTTCTGTAACACACGAACTCTTGTACGCGCATAGCAACTTGGTCATACGATTCGGCCAATATCGCGTGTTCATCACATTAACTGCTGAGATGATCAACTATTTGCTGAATACAAGGATTCTGCAACTGACGGCTTCAAGAGTACCATCTCACAACCAAAAATTCTTCCATCACACTATGTACCTTTTAATGTTAAGGCAATATATTTTCTGATATATATATATATATATATATATATATATATATATATATATATATATATATATACAGTATATATTATATATATATAGAACTTCTATTACAGGAATTTAAGCTTGAATTAAAATAGAAAGAGAGTACATGGGCTTGAGGAAAATTAAATGATGAAGTACAAAATCTTTCAATATTACTCAAGGCATTATCGAACAAACAACATAAGGCAAAAAAAAAAAAAATAGAATAGTCGGTTTTACATAGCAGTTTAGGTTAAAGAGTATAGAACTATTTTATTGCATGTAAAGCTGATTACGTGAGGGTCATCTTCAAATGATTAGCTGTCTTGCATTAATCCAGGAAGAGGCAAAGGACATATAAAAAATTACTGACAAGCGTTAGTTTCTCTTTTAAGTCTCTTTCGAACATCTTATGTAGAATAGGGTCACGAGTTTACATTGGATACCTGGGCTTAAATTAAGATTTTCATTTGTTGGCTACTTTAATGCAAATTCTAAGTAGTTGCATGAACAATATTACTACATCATTCCTATGTGTATTTGACTTATGTTTACAAAACAGAGTATTATGGCCTACATAACAGAATTTTTAATGATTCTTAGTTCAGGAATTAGGGACTGTCAACAGAGAGTACTTCAGATTCGTGGAATTACTACTATTACCGACTATAATTTCCGATTTTCATACATGAGAGTTAATTTAGCCATTGTTATTAATTATCAGCCTTAGTGATGTGGATGGTTTTATCAAGGTATTCTCGAAACGTTTGAGGAAATTAGGTTTGCTAGGGAATTTGAGATGAACAAACATGCCCATGTACAATAACATACAGCTAATGTGGAAGGTCACTGAATGTTTCAAAGAAAGAAAGGATGATGATATAGACAAGTCTGTTGGCAAAGTTGAAACAAGAAATACTAAAATGTATCCTAAATCACACATCCGCTAGTCTTCTCTTGCCTTTTTCGCCCAGGTAATCAGGTACCAATATTTTATTTACTGTCTGTATGTTTGTGCAATTATGGGACTCATCCACATATACAGTATACATCACGTGTTTGGCAATTTCAAACACACACACACACACACGTATATAATATATAGTGTATATGCATGTAATTATATATACATATATATTATACATAAAATATAGATTAATGTACTGTATATATATATATATATATATATATATATATATATATATATATATATATATATATATATATATATATGAATATAAGAAGGCCCATAAAACACTATTTAAACGTTGCAACCATATATTTCGGGCACTTGCTTCTGTGCCCCTGTTCACTGGTAGAATATGGACAGATGAAATGTTACAAGGGTATATATACAAAGCATATATGGGTGTGGCATTAAGATGGTATGCAGGTGACCGTTTCCTAAGAAGGAGGAGAATAACCAATTCCCTAGTGGTTTATATGATATATATAGTATACATATATATCATATACACTGTATAACTGTATATCTATATATATAAAAGTGAATGTTTGTATGTTGACAGACCCAGACGAAATTTGGCACACAGACTCTATGTGACCCCAGGAATTTTATAACTCAAAATCAAACCCCTACCCCCGTGACAGACATCAAACACAGACAAATTGAATGAAATTTTTGTTTTTACCAATTCCGTCAGGTTTTCCTTCAAGTGCTTTATGGGTTAACAGTCATTTTTCGCCTGAGCACTCCAGGATTTCTTCCAGGCGTTGTCAGATGTAAGATTAACCTGCAACAATAAATCCCCTATAACACCAGATGTGCAAGATGTACAATGCCAGTATTTCCTTTTTTTTTTATTCGCTCAAATGTAATTCGGTAGTTTTTTCTTGGTTTTTACCTTCGGAATTCATAATAGCAACTGCTTTTTGACTTCACGATGACATATTTTGTTGTAAAGTTGGTTTAAATGAGGTTTGGAGTAATATTAGAAAGGGAGAAAAAGCTTCCATCCAGAGCCATTCGTCTTCCTCATTCGAGCATGCGCAGTAGCTACTAGCTCAACCCTATATGCAAGATGTACGATGACAGTATTTCCTTTTTCTTATTTGTTCAGATGCAAATATCCTCATTATTTCATTCGTTTCTTCTTCGGTTTTACCTTCGGAATTCGGCAACAACACTTCACTACATGCCTGAGGTCGGGTATTCACGATAAGGCTTACCTGTCAGTTCACCCACGACTGTTCGAAGGATGAACGTCCACATGTAATAAGTAGAACTGTCAGTTGGACCATCAACAAAAACGTAAACAGAAAAAGCACAAACACGTAATGATCACACGCTAGTAAAATAAGTCCACCATTTCGATTTCAACTACTAGGCCTAATGATCACACACCCATTTCTTCCTTGAATTTCTGAAGTTTCGTACGGTAGTGAGTTAGTGCTGAAGTCAGATCCATGCACGAATTTCCTTCGTTTTGTTGTGCAGTGCACTTCACATAAATAAAAGGTCCGTCTACTCTTGCAAGGGAAACAGACCTTCTTCCCCCCCTCCCCCCCAACACGCACACAAGTACACAGACACACCTGAGCATGTATCTGGAAGTATAAGCTTTTTTTATTTATTGTCTTTGTTCATCGGGGATGCCTTTTATTCTTTTCTAATAGAGGAACGTAACCTCACCTCCACTCTATCTTCCCCTCCCCCCCCTCTGATTCCCCCTCCCTCCCTCTTCCCTTTTTTCCCTCCCCACCCTCCCATACCCTTTCCTTCCTTATCCCTTACCCCTCCCCTCACCCTCCTCCCATTCACCCTCCTCCCCTCCCTTCACCTTCCCCCTTCCCCTCCCATTCCCTCTCCCATTCCTCCTCCCTTCCCCTTCCCCCTTCCCCTCCTCCTCCTCCATTTTCATTCTCCCTTCTTCCTCCTTCCTCCCCATCCCCTCTTCCTCTGCCTACCCTCCCTACCCGAAGACTGATATGCCATTCAGAGTTTTATCAGCCAGTGCCAAGTTGGTCAGCTAGTATATATATACAGTATTATAAATGTCTGTGGTATATATATATATATATATATATATATATATATATATATATATATATATATATATATATATATATATATATATATATACGGTGTATGTGCGCCGCGCATTTTATGTGTAATGTATGTATATATATGTTAACATTTTTGAACGTCAAGCATTGTTTCAGTTAAGTTTCAGTTAATTTTCGGTTAACAAAACAATTTTTAT
Source organism: Macrobrachium rosenbergii (assembly GCF_040412425.1). Lineage (NCBI taxonomy): Eukaryota > Metazoa > Arthropoda > Malacostraca > Decapoda > Palaemonidae > Macrobrachium > Macrobrachium rosenbergii. The sequence goes on along the minus strand of NC_089742.1, from coordinate 64,801,303 downwards.
ACTCATAAAGTTTTCCCTTACAAAAATAAGGAAACAGTTTTATTCGAGAAATTCTTTAAAAATAAAAAGCGAGAAGAGGGAAATTCCCAGTCACCGCTTGCCCTTCCTCTGTAAAACAAGAGAAATTTAGTTCAGTCATTAAACAGTAAATTGTTTTATACTTTATATAGACAGCAGCATGAATTTCGTCTGTTGTGTTTGTACAGTGATATTCAAAGGCAGCCAACACTCACTTGCGTAGGTGTATCTGCTGCTTTTCTGCACATTGAAAGTAATGAATAGCGGGTGTCAGCAACCATTTGAATTTGACTGAATCTCGAGAAATTACTTTTTATGGTATATTGCGTTATTGAAAATGCTTTCAAATCTAAAATGGTGAGAGAGAGAGAGAGAGAGAGAGAGAGAGAGAGAGAGAGAGAGAGAGAGAGAGAGAGAGAGAGAGAGAGAGAGAGAGAGAGGTAATTTTTCATATTAAAGTAGAAAAACAAATGATTCACATGAAAGCAGAATTCCTTAAGGGATGTGTATGGTGACTAGGAATGCTTACCGTCTAGAGGTAGATGAATTGACCACGGTATAGCATATTAGAAACTTTCTGATGCTGTTAAAAATAATAAAGAGTGCACGAATATACAAATGATATTGATATTCATATTGATGTTGTTGATGACCTGTTGACAAATTCTGAAAAGTTACTTTATCAATAAGAGAATTAAAATTTCCTTTCTTGTATGTGGAAATAGCTGATAATTGATTAATAGTTACATGTTCTCTCTATTCATCAGCAGCCAATGTTTATGTGTATGTACGAATACCCATAAAAGCAAGCCGACTTCGGGTAGCCTATGTAGAAAAGTTATGCATACATGTTCCATTGTCAAAGTGATATTTCAGTTGAATTACAAATACTTGCATCACCCATCTTCCCACTAGCCATTATATCATAATTTTTCATTCCTTCGTTTGATGTCCTTTTTGGATCCTAGACCTGGGCTTTGGCATTAAATTGCATAGGGCCATCCCGCATTTAATTAACTTTTATAACTAGTTGTTATTCCCTTCCCACATCCTTCTCATTTTATAAGCGTTATTTTGAAGGTACTGATCTTTTGAGCTTATCCATAAACATGTTTGTTCGATAATGATAATAGTAGTAATGATAATTCTCAGAGCAGTTCCAAATTGATTATATATATATATATATATATATTTATATATATATATATATATATATATATATATATATATATATATCATATTATATATCTGCATACATAATACATATATTAAATTTATATGCATTTTTCTTTTACATTCCTTCTCACAAGTATAAAAAGATAATCTCTTTTAGTTCAGATAAGGGGGATCCAATCCTTTTTTGACATAAAAATACTAAAGTTATTTTGTTTTAGAGTAGAGAGAAAAAAAAGCACAGTTTTTTTGTCACTCTAAGCAGATTTTAAGCAGATTTCCTTTCCCCCCGCATGTCCCAGAAGTGACAGAAATGTATAAGTGCCAGTTAATTGGCGAGGGATCAATCTTTCATCTTCTATGTCCAAGCTTCATCAAAGAAAATTTGCAGATCTAATTACGAGCAAGGGACACCGATCGTTAATGATTTAAGGGGTGATATATACATTTTTTCATTATTGATGAGAACATTTAGGAAGTCGAGTTCACTGCTTCTCTCTCTTTTACCGAAAGCTTAATTGTATGTTGAGATATTTTTTCTTTTCTTGTATCATTTACGATATTGGATATTTCTTTTGTTATTTTTATCACTATCCTTATCCTTATAAATTTGGTGGTGAATACTTCATTGATCCCGTAATATGGCATGTTTGAGTTAATTTTATCTCCCATTTCCTTCACATATTTTGAACATCTTGAAAATCATCTTTCATTCATGGTAAAGTCATTTAATTTTGAAGTGATTGTGCTGGAATTATGCATAAAGTCGAGAAATTTGTAAAGTTATTAATACTTTCCAGGAAAGGGTCTGGCCCTCTAAAGCGAGGGAAGAATGTCTTTGGTATGGGAAATATCATTCGATAGTCGGGAAAGAATGCCCTCTCTAGAGGATTTGGAGCTTTGCATTTAAGGGAACGTTGCTTTTAGTTTTCTGTAAAAGAAAACTATTGTGCCGGCTTTGTCTGTCCTTCCGCACTTTATTCTCTCCGCACTTTTTCTGTCCTCCCTCATATCTTAAAAACTACTGAGGCTAGAGGGCTGCAAATTGGTATGTTGATCATCCACCCTCCAAACATCAAACATACCAAATTGCAGCCCTCTAGCCTCAGCAGTTTTTATTTTCTTAAAGGTTAAAGTTATTCATAATCTTGCTTCTGGCAACGATATAGGATAGGCCACCACCGGGTCGTGGTTAAAGTTTCATGGGCCGAGGCTCATACAGCATTATACCGACACCACCGAAAGATAGATTTATTTTCGGAGACTTTGATTATACGATGTACAGAAAACTCGATTGCGCGAAGAAACTTCGGCGCATTTTTTGCTTGTTTGGATTTGGGATGGTATAAGGGGAATAGTGTTTTCAGCTAGGATAATGCCTTTAACATCTGTGGAAGAAAATCGTTAGCAGGAAAGAGTATCGTAGGGAGGGGGAATATCAGTTAACGATTAGGGAAGATTGTGTTAGAGGACGTGGTTTTTGCAAACTAGGAAGATGTAGTTTGTAAGAAGAATAAAATTCGAAAATCATGGATGAATATCTGGTAGGAGCATGTTCCCTGAAAATTACGGAAGATTGTCCTTAGGGTGGACGTCTTTTAAAAAATCGGTTAATATTGTGTATGTTTGGGAAAATTTTGTGGTGGAACTCGTTTTCGTAAATCTGGTCAGAATGCTATAGGCAGAATACCTTCTGAAAAGTAGGAAACACAGACTTCCAAAGGTATGTCCGTTAAATAAAATATTTTGGAAGCATCACCTTGATAGATGATTTTCATGGGGAAATTAGCGAGAAAATAAGTATTTTTCAGGGAATGTCATAAAAATCATGAAAAGGTATTCTTGGTAAGCGATTATCTTTCAAAAATCACGGAAGGGTTAGGTAAGCTTTAAATGGCAGGAAAGAATCTTTACTTGGTGGGTTGCCATTAAAAAAAATTGAAGGAAGCCTATCCTTATCATAAATGGATTTCGAAATTCAGGAAGAATGTTTTCAGTAGAGGGAATGTTATTTGAAAATAAGGGAAGGATGCGTTTGGTAGAGGTAATGATTTTTGATAATCGTTAGAAATCAGAGAGTGTCCGCGGCAGGAGAGTGGCTATTAGAAATTAGAAATAAGCTAAGAATATTCTTCGTAGTGGAAATGGCGTACCCAAAGAGGTGATAAATTGTTTTCCTGGGTGGAATAGGTTTGGGAATCATTAGTGTTCTTGGTAGGACACTAATGGCTTTCCGGTAGCAGTGAAGAAAGTTCTCGTTTACGGCATAATTCTACTCAAGAGATGCATGTCCTCGTTAGGAGGCAGAATTTCCACGAGTTTGTATTAGCCTCCGAAAATGATGTTTTTGCTAAGGACTCTGGCTTCAGATGATTTCTGAAGAATGTGTTTGCTTTGGGAAAAGACTTTGAAGTCGGGGTCAGTGGTCCACATTGAACGAAATGCCCAGTTGCAGGCTAATCGGACGAAATGTGATTTCGCATGATGTGGTAATTTTGTTTGTGTAACTTACGTGGTGGAGCCTCTGCCTTACAAGGTGAATTTAGTAACAGAACTCGTTTGCAGTTAAACTTCTTGACCTGTTGAAGAACATTAAATGAAAATCAGTTAATCTAAGTACGAGACCGAAATTGTCGTAAAATTCGTATTAATCCTTTTAATTTTACAGCTGTTGTTATATTTATTATTACCGTTAGTGGTGCTGAAACCACTGCTACATTTACTGTTATTAGTATCTTTGTAATATCATTGCTGACACTCACATTAACGCTAACTTTATTTTCCTTTAGCTTTTACGGAGTTACATAAACGATGTGAAGTCAGGATTAGGTAGTAGAGAGAGAAAAGTTAGGAAAAAATAGAATAACCTTAATGAAGTGAATTAAATATGAGTTACTGTATGAAATTGAATAAAGGAAGGTTTGCTGGATAATTTGGAATATATACTGTGATTTTTCTGTTTAGATCACGCTTAAGATTCATATTTGAAATGGAATTCTATTTGAAACTTTGTTGCTCGAATATATTTAAGTACTGGTATTTATTTTTTCGTTGTATTTAATTCAGTAGAGTTATTGCAGAACTGTATTAATTTACAGGAAATTCTGATGAAAATCTAGGAAGTTCCAAGGGTCCCGATAGTTATTACTATAACTGCTTAGTGTGTTGAATTAAATTGTAATTGTCCATATTAATCTTTTTCGTATTCTTCTCGGCTTTCGCTTCAGCTTTGAGGTTGTACGTAAATTGAGTAAGCGTGTATCGACTGTGACTTTCCACTTAATTGGTCCAAAAGTCCTACTTCGGCACGTTAGATTATCACTAGCACAAGGCTTTACTGTCGCAGTGAACCAGTGATGTGGTTTTGTTTAGTCGTCATCAGGTGTTTGCCGAGCTTCCCCAAGGTCTTACGTGAGTGGAAAGGGCCGTGGGTGTTAATCATAATGTTTGTTGTATATGATTCGTTGTATGTTCGGTGTCTAGGGCAATGTGCGACGGTATAGGGACCGCCTTTACGTTTGCAACTCACGAGCAACCTTCAGACTTGTAAACCTTTATACCACAGTTCAAGAAAGTCTTAAAAGTGCCCATTATGTCGTTGTAGCACCCTTCTCCACAAGAACAGTCAAAACCAGTCAGTCAATCAATCAATCAACAAAAAAATAATAGCAAAATCACTTAAATATCGAATTGAGCTTAAGTTTGTGAGAAAGGTCAGGAGATTTTCAGCTGTAGAGTAGTTATGTGTGTTAAGCTTATTTTCTTTTAAAATATTAAATAGAATGGAGGCTAAATACTGCTGGTAAAAAAAAAGATATAATTAGCTTGCATTCAATTCTTTTTATTCTTATTTTACGAATTCAGAATTAAGGCATCTGCGTCCCGAGATTTTCATATATTTCATGATTTAATTATTACAAATAGTTTTTGGCAAGCGGAAAGATGTAAGAGTTATGAAAACTCCGTTGAATCATGGAATGAATTTTCTCTTTGGGGATAACATTCGGAAGAAAAAAATTGAATTCATTGCTTTTAAGTTTAAAAAAATACATTTCGAGTTACGACTTCTATTACTCTTTATTCATGAGATTTCCATCTCTCCGATAGTGTACTTATCGTCATTAATATTTTCGTAATTAGAATAGATTAATTTTTTTTTTTAGAAAACACTGTTGGTTCTCTTTTACAATAAATAACCAGTAAAGTATATGCAGAGTTATCCGAATTGCGGAAAGTCATTATTATTATTATACCACTATGGGTGAATATTTCAATACTTGCACTCACTCGATCTCGGTCGTACAAGCCATAGAACAAGAGGTGGTTAAAGAAATCCAGATGAAGTGAAAGAGAATATAGTGTTTCAGCTGTCAGCTCCAGACCTCGGCTGCTGAATAGGAGGCAGCAGTACGAAAAGCGTACTTCATGAAATCTCAACAAAGGACACTCGGAGAGACGTCTGCGTTGCCTCTCTCATGGTTTAATCCCTGCAACATTGTCACGGTAAAGGATAAAGAGGTTGGTTGAGGGAGATTTGTTCGTGTCTGCTGAATCCTATTGTTATGAAAGAATGTTTTACTAATAATAAAAGGTTAATAGCCAGCTTCTGAGTAGTAGGTATTAGTTTTTATTTTTTTTTAGCGTCATGGGATTATATGTATCTGTACTGCGTCCGAATAAGAAAAGTATCCTAATATGCTGAAGCATATATCGAAAGATCCATTGAATTTTAAAAGATGATTCACCAAACTTCTGCCTGATATTGTTGGCGTGCAAATGCGGTGCTGCTGATGAAAAGCAATTAAAAAAAATTGTATGTTTTTAAAAACTAAAGCTAGAACTTTTATTGTAGTAATTACATTATATTGACATTTATGAAGGTCTTTGATTTAACAAACGAACGTTACTTATTTATCCAGTTATATATAGTGACATTCTTGTTGAAGAAAGACGAGGATATTTCACGCGTAAATGGAAATCTTTTAAACGGAACGCCGGTTTCCGTATTGAAAAATGATATGGGAAATTGTATGTGGAACAAAAAAAAGTATTTTGATATTGTGTGACAAAGAATGTTTGAAGAATTTCCGTGTTCTTAGCTCATCAACCTAGAGATTTGTCTGTTGGTTTTCAAGGCATTTTGGTTTATGTACGAATATACATATACAATCTCCGTAAAGGGGGTATTGCCGTCAGTGCACCTCATGCGGTGCATCGTAGGCATTACTTAAGGTTCTTTGTAGCGCCCTTCGGCCTCTAGCTAAAACAACTTTCAATCCTTTGACTGCACCTCCGTTCATATTCTCGCTCTTCCATTTTACTTTCCACCCTCTCCTAACAATTGATTCATAGTGCAGCTGCGAGGTTTTCTTCTTATTACACCTTTCAAACCTTTTTACTGTCAACTTCCATTTCAGCGCTGAATGACCTCGTAGATCCCAGCGCTTGGCCTTTGGCCTAAATTCTCTGTTCTATTCTTCACATAGAATTCCTGTCTTTTACACACACACACACACACACACACACACACACACACACACACACACACACATACACATGTACATACATATATATATATATATATATATATATATATATATATATATATATATATATATATATATATATATATATATATATATTACAGTAGGATATACAGTAATCAACTAAATTATAAATCATAAAGACGAAGATGCAATTGTAAAATATATATATAGGGTTTGTGTGTGTGTGTGTGTGTGTAAAAGACAGGAATTTTCGTCCATCCTCTGTACTTAATCACTAAATATAGTGATCAACTCCACAGAAGGATGACAGAAAACTTTAAGCTATAATCTGTATAAATTTTAAAATAGACTACTGTACATATCGTCTTCATAATCAAGATTATTACCCTGGATCCTACTGTAGATGACTGAAGAAGCTCTGATAAATTTGTTATGTTTCATATATATACAGTGTATTATGGATATACACATGACTGAGATATATATATATATATATATATATATATATATATATATATATATATATATATATATATATATATATATATATATATATATATATATATATGTGTATGTGTGTGTGTACAGTATATAATATATATATATATATATTATATATATATATATATATATATATATATATATTATATATATATATATATATATATATATATATATATATATATATATATATTGATTTTACAATTATGTTTGTACAATATCTTTTAAATGTTTTCAGAATAAAGAATTGATTTATAGTTTGACGAGGTTGTTAGCTTCCTCCCCCTGATAGTAGAATTTAGAACGAAAATAATGAAGATGAAAGTGTGGACTTCGTTCTATAAAGAAATGATGTGAAATTTTAGATAATTTTGTTTTGCTAATTGATGATTTTATCTATTAACCAAAAAATTATGGTTTTATTAATTAGCAAGAAGATGACTGAAAATATAGATTATTGGGATTATTCCAATCATCTTGTTAGTAACTTTTTATCCCAATGAAAAAGATTAAATTTTTCCACTAGCATTTCCCTATTATAAAAGTATATTGTAATAAATTTGGGATGGCTTCTCATATATGATGAAGTATTGATTGTAGACTGAAAATTCCATCAACCATTGTGGTGATGAGAATAATGAGCATGCTCTAAAAAGGACTGTCAGTGTTATAACAAGTGAAATTCACTAGGCTGCATGATTTAAATTAGGGAAAGACGTTTGCTCAAAGTGTATGTTTCCTCTGTATACAAATGTTGTGAATTCCAGTTGATGAAGCGTAACTGTATATTTATGAGACATAACCTTTGTATAACTCAAACGGGTATATTTATAATAACTGGATTCATATCTTTAATGGAGGGGAGAGAGAAGGAGAGACATACTTCAGCGAGTAACTTCAAAGACCACTGACAGCGAGTTTCTTAGGTGGCCTTGGTAGCTTACGGTAGATGTTTTGTGATGATTTCTCTGAAAGGAAGCATTTACATAGTAATATTCTTTACAGCAAATTTAAAGTTTTAATGTTAAATATGTTGGTTAGCAAGAGGATCTTACACAAAATAGTGTGAGTTGTGTATGTGTGTGTGAGAGAGAGAGAGAGAGAGAGAGAGAGAGAGAGAGAGAGAGAGAGAGAGAGAGAGAGAGATTTCAGCGAGAAGCTTACGGTAGTTGCTTTATAATGATGCTTTTGAAAAGAAGCTTTGGTGAATATTTTTCCTCGTAAAGAATAATAGAGTATTTTGGCTTAGCTATGATGAAAAATGTGGTACGATTGCATTCAGTGGCAGATAATCATTCAGGGAGGAAAATTCATTAATTTTTTATTTTTGTTTTGTTTTATATTTTGAAATACTAAAGGAATGGCAAGAACCCAAATATATCGATATATTTAGAACAGTCCATTTATCCATAACTCGGTAATTTCCGTTTTCTTTGCCCCTAGAGTCATAGTTTGGCCTGTGCAATCATGAATAGTTTTTTTTATTTTGAAGATTACTTACCAGGATAGTTTACTTTGTTTAACAAGCAATTGTAGACATAGCGATGACTAGAATTTGAGAGTGAATAAAATAAGATTTGATTATTGTTGCATAGACATTGTTTATATGGCTATATATATATATATATATATATATATATATATATATATATATATATATATATATATATATATGTATATGTGTGAGTGTTTGTGGGTGTGTGTGCGTACGTGCGTGTGTGCGTGCGTGCGTGCGTGTGCTCGCTAGTTTGTTGTTTGTTTGAAATATGTGTTGTATGTTTTCTTGCATTATATGTATGACTCATTTTATATAAATAAATTTTCTAAGCTATTTTTAGTGACCGTTATTAAATATTTTGTGCCTAATTGGTGTTTCAAGTACATTCTTCTTTTGGTATTGACATCTTATGCGAATGTTTTATTATGTTTCCCAGTTAATGTTTCCCCTCTCTATGTCTTTAGATATTGCTCCTTATCTTTCATTTTTGCCCATTCACCAGAGTTCATTTCCAATTTGATACACGTTTTCGTTAAAAAGCTTAATTCACATTAATGCACATATGTGTTGTATGATTCCTAAAGGCCTTTTTTGGGAAAGTGTATAAGCTATTAGAAATTTTACCGTGAATATGATAATTGCTTTTGATTAGTTGGTCGTTAATGAGTATCATTAGACAGGTTTTGGCTTTGCTCTTCTCACAATTGTGTTTAAGTGAGAGAGGGGACGTGTGTTGCTAATGAAGTTGTATGTGGGAATACAAAATATTTAAATCTACAAACAGCGGTCGTGAACAGAGCTAAATTTACCTTGGTTCGACATTCCCTTTCAGTTTTCTGTAAAAGAAAACTATTGAGATGGTTATTTGTCTGTCCGTCCACACTTTTTCTGTCCGCCCTCAGATCTTAAAAACTACTGAGGCTAGAGGGCTGCAAATCGGCACGTTGATCATCCACCCTTCATCATCAAACATAACAAATTGCAACCCTCTAGCCTCAGTAGCTTTTATTTTATTTAAGGTTAAATTTAACCGTGATCGTACGTCTGGCAACGCCATAGGTTCCAACAACACAGGCCACCACCGGGCCGTGGCCGGGAGTTTCTTGGGCCGCGGCTGAGAGTTTCATGGGCCGTGGCTGAGAGTTTCATACGGCGCATTTTTTACTTCTTTTTCTTGTCCTAACCCTTTCTCTTGAAGTTCGTTGACTTATTATTTGGTATCGAAAATAGAGACATTAGCTTCGATAAATTGTATGCACTTTATTTGAATTGTTAAAAAAGGCATAGAAGAGATCATGTTTGTATCTTTATTCTCTATCTTGTTTCTGACTGTTTTTCTCCGACTTATGATGTTTGGATCCAAAATTATGTTCCGACACTCGATGGTATACAGTAATCTTCTGCCAGTTTTTTCTAGTTTATGGTGATTAATTATAGAAATAAATGCAGTCGTAAAATGTTTAGGTAATGGTAGTAATGGAAGTTAGATTTAAAAAGCTTGCTCAACTTGACCTCAAAATGAAAATAGGAAGAAAGCCAGTAGCAGTTGCACAACAGCTCTAAGAATGTCAGTTGTCCAAAGAAAGGACTACGTTTCTTGTCATATATGCGAAACTGGATTTTGAAAAAACCCGGATATAGGTTTGAATGGTGCTTTAATATGGGGTGTTTTAAAAACCTTATGAAACAAATAACGTGTAGACAGAATGAGGAAGTGATCCACGGACACATATGACGACTTATCAGATTGGTGCTATTGTTATGGTGATTTCATCTCCATGTTTAAACACTTTCTGTCGGTATGGAATTATCGTGTCTGTAGTAAATTGAGTTATGCTCTTTAGAAGGCAAGTGAACATCCCGGGCATTTCAGAGGGGGAAACAGCAGGTAACAAAACTTTTTGTTTTAAGAATTCACTGACCACATCTGTTTATGCTATTGCCAAACAGTGATCAGAGCGTTATAGTAGGAACGAAATGATAATCTGCAACAAGTAGATAGTGTGAATTGGTTTGTTTCAAATGCATATCTTTTGTTTCTTAATAATAAATTTTAGGTTTAAAATAGATCAAGTGACCTTAGAATCATTTGTGAAGAGAATTGAATTACTTACAGTTGAAATACCTGAAACTATACTAAATCAATTGGGAACTCAAAATTACTAAATATGGGAGAAATACCATTAAACGCGGTAGCAGGGAAGAGCCAAAAACTATTTGCAGTTTTCTTAGATCATTATTTTATTCATGTGGTGAAAAGCATTTGCAGCGCTGATGATTACGCGCCAACTAGAAAACACGAAGTATCACCCACACGAAATTATTAGTGTCAGGAACATTTAATCACCCTTGTTGCAAGGAAGACTTCGGAAAATAACCGTGACCGAGCCAATACGGAGATGCAAACACCAGTGTGAAAGGAAGCAATTTTTCTCCTGAAGACTGGCAGTTCTTGAGGTCGAAAAGCGAGATAGGTCCATTATCAGGCGCTGATTGACTGACTTCGGGCTGCAATGGACGTGGAAGCACTTGGAAAGTGTGTGTTGGAGTAGAGTTTCTGCCATCAGCATTACTCAATAGATACTGGAAAAAAGAATAACGGAATTTTTTTTTTTGTATCCTTTTGAAGTTGCTGCTTTTCATCGTGAATCATATTTAGGATATATACTTTTGTTAGCGTTTTTGTAGCAGTAACACAATTGTCCGTTAATCTTTGAGATCGTTCATTTCTTTTTTTTTCAGCCTAGTTCGTTCACCTTGCGAAGATATTCAATTTCGTTCGATAGATCTTCCACGTGTCTTTTAGATTCTTCATTTCCTTTTCCGCGCTGTTTTTTACTCACTTGTTTTCTTCCCTTAACTGGAGAGCTTCTCTCTCCTTGTCCATCACTTGCGGTGCTTGCAGATCGGCAGTCTGATTACGCAATTCGTTGTGAGTCTTCACCATCCGGTGCACTTCCTCGTTCAAGGTATTTTCTTGGCTGTTCATAGCCGTTCTCTCTTACATCATCTCTTCCGGTTTCATTTTCAACTCTGCAATCTGCTTCTTGTAGTCATTCACGATCTTGTTCTGCAGTGTGTCTGTCATTAACGCCCATCAGTCTTTTTTATTCTTCCTCTTAACTTCCCGACTTCAGTTTGAACTTATGTTGTCAGTGCTCGCAGGTCAATTGCTTGCATTAACTGGGCATTCGTGTTCTCCAGCCAGTAATTGAATTGAATTGAATATAGAATTTAGGCCAAAGCTGGGACCAATGAGGTCATTCAGCGCTGAAACGAAAATTGACAGTAAAAGGTTTGAAAGGTGTAACAGGAGGAAAATTGCACTTTGAATCAGTTGTTAGGGGAGGGTGGAAAGTAAGATGGAAGAAAGAGGATATGAAAGGATATACAGTAAAAGGAACGAAAGGGGTTGCAGCTAGGGGCCGAAGGGCGCTGCAGAGACCCTTAAGTAATGCCTACAGTGCACCGCATGAGGTTCACTGATGGCACTACCCCCCTCCAACCAGTGCTTTCACTCGCTGAAATGAAAATTCCTTGCAGGGGTAGCCGACGAAATTATTTGATTTTCCTTGACAGCCAATTAATTTTATTTGATTTCTTTCTTGATTAATTTCAGATATTCATATTAGGAAAACAGTTATTATTAGCACAGTACATTGACTAATTTCAAGCACTTATTTGTTATTTGTAGAGGAAATTTCACAGAACAGTAGGTTAAGAAAAAATCTTGAGGAGTAGATAATTAGATTTATTCTCAGAAACACAGTAAATGGCGATTCAGTTTTAATGTTAGTAAATAAAAACTTGAACAATTAAAGAAACGTAAGAAATCTTTTTCTTTCAATATTTTTGGCAAAACAAAAGCTATTTTTTCCATCGCTTACATACAAGGAAATAACTCAAAATGTTTTACTGTAAATTAGAAAATAAATTTTCATTGTAAATTAGGAAGTAATAATAAAATACTAAATACTAATTACTCTGTTGCTTACAGGATTCCTGAAACTCCTTTCGCGGTTGTTGAGCTTCATCATTCACATGGTCTTCATTTTTTGATGAAGGTTGATCATGGCTTTTGGAGGGTCGTAACCTCCTGCACGAGTTTTTCCCATAGACTGCAGTTGCTTAAGGGCTGATCGGTGATCATCTTTAATCAGTTGTAATTGACTGAACACCCTCTCAATTGATGCATTAGAATAGGTAAATGACAAAAGAATGCTAATAAACTTTCTTAGCTCAGGGTATGTATGGGATCCTGGCCCATTTTTATCATAAAAAATGACTCGCCAGTAATCTGTGAAGCTCAAACTGGCACTAAGTTTAAGATTCATGGCTTGCTGTCGCCATTCCAAGTCAAGTTCCTGAGCATTAATGTCATCATTCATAAATGGGAATCTTGTTAATATGGGTATTAAACTAGGCACAGTCAAATTGTATGGAACTTCAGGATGCAAGCAAGATAAAAAGTCAAAATATTCAACCCCATCGAATTTGACGTGGATTTGCTTAACACATTCGACAAGGAGATTTTTGCAATGTGCATTAGACAACACAACCATTTTGTGATCCTCTCCCGTTCCTGCAGATATACTTTTAATCCAAGATACACTTTTTTTAAAGGTACATGGTATCTCTCATTTCCTGGATCAATATTTTTAATATCAGGGCCACGTACATACTTAGTTCCATAAAGTCGGAACACATATTCATAATGAAGTGGTAAGTTCTTTTCTAAGTTGGTGCAACAGGGCATTTCACTCTGAAATAACAAATTGAATGCTACCAGCCTTCCGAGTTTGAAAGATAAAAAGTCGAAATACGCCTCATTGAACTTACTATTCAAACTTTTCAGGATACTGTCATTTGATGAGTGGGATCTTCTAATCCTACTTGAGTGAAATACAATTTCAATGGTTCATATTGTTCTAAAATACGATCCACACACATTTTCAAAGATAACCATCTTGTTCTACCTGCTCTCAAGATTTTGTGTTTTTCAACATGGAAAAAATTTTGGAAATCTCGAAAGGCTTCTATTCTTGGAGATGACATGTGAAAGTGTGAATAGATATCTCGACAAAGGTCCTCCAAAGATCTTGGTAATTTATGTGAATCACAGGATGAGCATAAATGTATCAAATGACACGAACATTTCAAGGGTAAAATCCAAGGACAGTCTTTCATGAATAATTGGGAAACAGAATTGGAGACTCCAACTGTTCGGTCTTCTCGTTCAAGATATTTACTTGATGCTTCAAAGTTGATATTTCCAACCTCTCTTGCTATTCTATTTTCCCCATTATATCAATTAACCGTTGACCATACTCTTGGATTTCGTTACAGAGGTAATCATTTGGATTTTGTTACAGGGGTGATCGTTTGGATTTCGTTACTGAGGTGATCATTTGGATTTCAGGGTTACTGAGGATCATTTGGATTTCGGTACTGTGGTGATGATGAGTTTCATTATTCAAGTGATCATTTTGACTTCGTTACAGAGGTGATCATTTGGATTTTGAGTTACAGAGGTGAATATTTGGATTTTGTTACAGGGGTGATCGTTTGATTTCGTTACTGAGGAGATCATTTGGATTTCGTTACTGAGGAGATCATTTGATTTCGGTACTGTGGGTGATGATTTGAGTTTCGTTACAGAAGGATCATTTGGATTTCGTTACAGAGGTGATCATTTGATTTCGTTACTGATGTGATCATTTGATTTCGTTACAGAGGTGATCATTTGGATTTCAAGCGTGATCGTTACAGAGGTGATCGTTTGGATTTCGTTACAGAGATGATCATTTGGATTTCGTTATTGAGGTGATCATTTGGATTTCGTTACTGAGGTGATCATTTGGATTTCGGTACTGTGGTGATGATTTGAGTTTCGTTACAGAAGTGATCATTTGGATTTCGTTACAGAGGTGATCATTTGGATTTCGTTACTGATGTGATCATTTGGATTTCGTTACAGAGGTGATCATTTGGATTTCGTTACTGAGGTGATCATTTGGATTTCATTACAGAGATGATCATTTGGATTTCGTTACTGAGGTGATCATTTGGATTTCGTTACAGAAGTGATCATTTGGATTTCGTTACAGAGGTGATCATTTGGATTTCGTTACAGAGGTGATCATTTGGATTTCATTACAGAGATGATCATTTGGATTTCGTTACTGAGGTGATCATTTGGATTTCGTTACAGAAGTGATCATTTGGATTTTGTTACAGAGGTGATCATTTGGATTTCTTTACAGAGGTGATCATTTGGATTTTATTAAAGAGGTGATCATTTGGCTTTCGTTACTGAGGTGATCATTTGGATTTCGTTACAGAGGTGATCATTTGGATTTTGTTCTCAGCCTTTTCATTCTTCGAACTCTAGAATTCTGGAATTGGAGAAATAAGTGGAGATCTCATTCGAATATTTTCTCGGTATTTGGATGTTATTGGAATACGTTTTGAGGCGTAAGCTGCCAGTTCTTCATTATGGAAAATTATAATTCGTTTAGACCGCGTCAGTTTTGTCTTTAATCGTGTCTTTGGAAATACGACCATTTTGTGTATTTTTAGACTATTCCTTTCTCGAAATTCTAAGAGAAGGCTGTACCATTGTTAAACTTGACGTCTTTTTCATTTTTTATTTTGTTTTACAAATATTACGCAGTAATTGTGAAAAATATGTTCCCTCTCCGTCTTATCTTTATCATCTTAGAAATCGTAAGAGGATTTGCGTTGTTCTTCTTTTATGCTTCATAGAAAGATTACATCCCGAAACAAATAGACGATATTTAACGAATGAGATAAACGCTTGTTATTTGAGACCCTCTGTTTGTTTGTCGGATTTTTTCTCTCTTATATTTAATAAAGAATTACACTTCTTTTTTTTAATATCTCAAGAGCTGATATAAATGATTTATAGTGAGTTAGGACTTTTGAGTATTTTTTTTCTTTTTTGCCCTACGATCTTACAACCTTTGTCTCATTCTTTATAGAGAAGTGTAATTATCGTTTCTCACTGATTTCAGCACGTTAGTAAGACTGTGTTGAAGTTCCATATCTGTCACAAAATACTATTCTCTTGTGTCGTGTACAGTAATACAATGAATTATTGATTCAGTGCTCTTTTTTAGTTTTCTGCAAAAGAAAATTATTGTGCCGGCTTTGTCTGTCCATCGCACTTTATGCTGTCGGCACTTGTTCTGTCCTCTGTCCGACCTCAGATCTTAAAAACTACCAAGGCTAGAGGGCTGCAAATTGGTATGTAGATCATCCACCCTCCAATCATCAAACATACTAAATTGCAGCCTGCTAGCCTTAGTAGATATTGAGATCTGAGGTCGGACAGAAAAGTGCGGACAGAACAAGTGCCGGCAGCATGAAGTGGGATGGACAGACAAAGCCGGCACAATAATTTTCTTTTACAGAAAACTAAAAAAGAGCACTGAATCAATAATTCATTGTATTACTGTACACGACACAAGACAATAGTATTTTGTGACAGATATGGAACTTCAACATAGTTTTTATATTATTTATAGTTAAATTTAGCTCTAATCGTGCTTCTGGCAACGATATAGAACAGGCCACCACCGGGCCGTGGTTAAAGTTTCTTGGCTTGCTGCTAATACAGCATTGTACCGAAACCACCGATAGATAGATGTATTTTCGGTGGCCTTGATTATACGCTGTAGCGGAAGTACAGAAAATTTGATTGCGCCGAAGAAAATTCGGCGCATTTTTTACTTGTTTCTTTATATCCTTATCCAGTTGCCTCATAGAATTTGGCAACGATGCTACGTGGACGTGTAGTGACGTATTTCCATGATCTTTTCCGGTCGATAGAGAATAGACTTTTTACATACGATGGTGAGTCACTCTTGCTAGAAGTCGTGATCCCATATATCATATATATATATATATATATATATATATATATATATATATATATATATATATATATATATATATATATTATATGTTTGCTATTGTACAGTTTCTGTGTATCCTCTTTGAGTAATCCTTATTTGTCCTTGTACTATATATGATACAGCTTTGGAAAAAGAACAAACCATTGTGGCCCAGATCAGGAAAATGTGAAAAAGACCGAAAAAGACGAGAGATTGTTAAAATATTGTAATAGTGAAAGGTGGTCGGGAAAATTAAAATATATATATGTTATAATATATATATGTATATATATAATATATATATATATATATATATATATATATGTATACTTATATCTTATATGTATACATATCTTATATACATATATATCTTTAATATATGTATTGGATCATATTTTGACCTGGTTCTTTTCACACTGCCCTGTTGTCGGCCACAATGGTTTATTCTTTATAATCCAAAGAGCTGGATCACATATAGTACAAGAGATAAATAAGGAATACTCAAAGAGGGATAAACAAAAACTCTGCAACAACCAAAAAGATTTATGACAAAAAACTGAATATTTAGGGGATAGAAACACACTCTACAACAGTACTCACACGCACAAATGTCATTTGCCTAGCTGACTTTTACTTGTAAAGTAGAAAGAAAAGAAAGTAGCGAGAGGCAGAAATTAATCTTACACACTAGTTCGTAACTTATAATCTATCAGACGGCAATATGAGAGCCAGGAAGAAGAGAACCTTAAACCTATTTTACAATTAATGCAAATAACCAAAGCGAAAAAATATACACTGAACTTCGAAGTCTTTTCATCAGGTAAAGGTACAAAAATTCTAATAATATGTCACGGTGTTTGCATGGATCACTGGAAAACTGCAGCAATAAGGCTGTCCAAGAGGCACGAAGAAAGCACACTGAATTAATACAATATTTGTATGTATACCCCTACCAGGTGTAAAATTCAGAGTTTTTTTACTGCTCTGAATGACCAGCATGGCACGAGTGGCAAGCGCATAGCTCCAAAAAGACACCCGCAGGTGTAGCAGGGTGAGCAGATAAAGCAGTGAACTCGGGGAGTCACAGGAACGTAACCCACTGCACAGATTCAATAAGAGGTAATCCTCCGAAGGTACAAAGATCACAGAAAGCACCAAGGCGCTCCAAATAATCAAAGGCCGTAATCTCTCTCTCCAGAAAGTACTACCAATGTGAAGCCTTACGTCGAGCTGTCCTCTCAGAACCGAGCACTCTCTCGAATACTTGCCCAAAAGGCTCCCACAATACACGAGAGCGAGATAACGAGCAAAGGGTAGATGACGAGCCGTCGAACAACCAAAACTTTAAAAATAAGAAAATAACACTCATGGGCGAGGTACCATTTAAGCACAGAAAAACGGTGGTGGGGAAAAAACCACCCCTAATTCAGCTTTTCGTGACAACAAAGCAAAACAAACTACGTTCAAAGAGAGGTCACGAATAATTTGAATGTAATTATTACAACATATATATATATATACATATATATATATATATATATATATATATGTATATATATATATATATATATATATATATATATATATATATATATATATATATATATATATATATATATATTGTATACATTATATTATATAGTGTTGTGACATTTTCTTGCATCTTCATGAATATCATGGCTGTTCTCTAAAACATACACCTGTTAACGACCAAAGGACATTTTGACTATCAATATGTACTATGTTAAAACCTCAAAAACACTAACCACACGTTATACTGTATGTACGGCCCGCATTTCCCGAGATATAACAGAGCACCGAGACCTTTCCCTGAAAAATGTGGGATGCCACATCTTAAAAACTAACCATAGAATTTTCTTGAAAATAATCTCTTTATGTTTCCCACACCCAAATTACTTTGCTCTTTCTAACATAACCTAACCAAACCTAACCTAACCTAACCTAACCTAGGGGCATGGCAAAAAAACCGGGGCTGGTGCAGTACTAGCATGCATCTCAGGATTTCCCGTACGGTCCCTGATTTGGTATAAATTGGACTCCACTGCTTGACCGTGCTGTGAATAGGTACCAGTATCACCTGGAATGAGCAATAAGGCATTGGGCTATTTACTTCATCCAAAGAGACTTACTGAGAACTAGAATGCTCTGCATTTCCAGTGCCATTATCATGGGGAAGAAAACGTGGATTATATATGGAAGTGATTACTGAGGACATGGGGAGAGCAGTTAAGATGTTAAGGAATGGAAGACACCCGTAATTAATGGGCTTACAAGTAGGATGTTGCAATAGGTTGGGAGAAGCTGATTGAGTGGTTGAAAATTGTGTAGGTTAAGTTTGGATGAGGGAAATAATCTGAAGGATTATTTCCCTCATCCAGAGGGTGAAGACGAGAGAGGAAACCAAGAATGATAGGGACATGACAGTACTTAGAACACCGGGGATGGTGTGTGTTCGGATTATGATAGAGGAGGTTAAAGTTAAGTATATATATCTTAGTTTAACCAGACCACTGAGCTCAATAACAGCTCTCCTAGGGCTGGCCCGAAGGATTAGATTTATTCTACGTGGCTAAGAACCAACTGGTTGCCTAGCAACGGGACCTACAGCTTATTGTGGAATCCGAACCACATTATGACGAGAAATGAATTTCTGTCACCAGAAATAAATTCCTCTAATTCTTCACTGGCCGGTCGGAGAGTCGAACGCTGGGCCAACAGCGTGCTAGCCGAGAGCTCTACCCACCCCTCCAATGAAGAACTGATAGAGGAGGTACGATGACTGAAGGGTTGATACAGGAAAAATCAGTGTGTTTAAACCATGGTCTTGGTTTAGATAAGGAAGAGGGTGCGTGGTTGAAGTGTTTGTTACGAAACAGTTACGGGACAGGATTGAAAGAACGGGAAAATCTGTGTGTGGTCCACGTGGACGTATACAGGGCTTTTACCAGAAAACCTGAAAGATTTGTCTATTGAGAGAGTAAAAAGTCGACTTAATATGTCACATTGTGAATTATCTACTAGTAGCAAAACCATTATAACTGCTGGAAGCTGGAAAAGATCTGCTTAAAGCTGGCGTATGACAAACCAGTGCTGGGCGTTGTAACGAAAAGCTTCTGTCATGGCAAGAACAAATCATATTAGGAATGATACCAGAAAAACCTTCCACAAGAAATCCCGACTGTTGCCAGATGCAACGGTGAGTAAACAAAGCATTCAACGAAAACCGCGCTGTGACTTTGGTATGGTCGGAAGAGTAAAACTCGGCAGGGCAAAGGTTATCGAAATGCAGCTGCTGAAAGTTTTGCACTCTCAATTTGAGCCAGGTTGGTTGATTGAGCTTATGCCAGACGTTTGCCAGCACAGACCCTTGCCCTAGAGCCTCTAAGTGTTGTAAGTGTTGAACTGGATAAGAAGCTTGATTTGGTAGTCTGGATTCCGCCCAGCCAACAGAGACGACATTTTTACAGCGTACACGACTTTTTATGCCTTCCACGGAGGCAGGACATATATTTATCACCGGTCCTTCGAAGTGCTATGTCAGTCACCTCCTCCTGCCACGCGATTGGCAAGTGTATGCTTGGTGGCCTCAGGAGGGACGGGACCTGTAATGTGGGTCAATTTGTCCACCACATCAACTATTCCTCACCTTGTTTCTCGTTGGGGACTGCACGTGTTCTTCATCTTCACGCTGTCTTCCAGTGATAGGACAATGGTAAACGTCTTGCCCAAAGCTACCACAAATGTTAATCAAGATATGCGAGAAACCTTACCGTCTGGATGCGGAAGCAAAACCCGAAAAACACCATGAGAAGCAAAGATGGCTAAAGATGAGAGAGAGAGAGAGAGAGAGAGAGAGAGAGAGAGAGAGAGAGAGAGAGAGAGAGCCTGGTCCGTTTCAACCAAGACGTTTTTGACAGTGATTTGGGAGGAGAGCCAATTAGAATTCCCTTTCCTGGGTCTTAACTTGGTTTCTCTTTTCACCTCTCTTCCTACTTCAGAGCAAACCAAGTTACAGTTAATGGAAAAAGGAAAGGGAACAGAAAAATAAAGGATTATTGAATTAGTTCCCTTCTAAGAAAAAATCTAATGAATATTCATGTTAGTAAGTAGCTTGCTGTGAAACGATAAATACATATGTACATACATGCACATATACATGTATAAATTTATTGGGGGAAGTTGGCGTTTATTAATCTCCAAGTTGAGATGAAGAGAGCCAAATTGGTTATTCAAATTACTCGGCGGCACATTTTTAAAAAAAGTCATAATCGGATTTGGTTCCAAAGAAGTCGATCTTCGTTAATCTCCTTCGTTAATCTTCTTTTTCTTCTGAAAGCTTCATTTATTAATTGTCTCTGTCCTTTTTTTCCTGGTAATATCTATCCCACTGATACTGACGGTATAGAAAATAGCCAGTTTTAATTTTTATAAACTTTTACTTTAGCTTATTCTGTATTCTGTAGAGTAATCTTTGTATGTAACCACATTCAAACCATGTGAATTGGTAACAGAAAGGTCAGTATGATCAGTTCCAAACGCGTACAAAATCAGAATCACAAGTGAATACCCAGCACCATGCTCAAATTGAACACAAGAGGAGGCGAGGCACTCATATTCTCACGCATTCATTTTGAAGATCTGCGAAGAAAATAACCTACCTGCATAGACGAGGTGTTTCCATATTTCTGAAGAAGTGTTGGTAAATTAAAAAATCAAGGCACCCTGGACTTTGATGCAAGGAACGGCTATATAATAGACTTGGAGATACCAACTGTGATTGTGAAGTAATGCTAAATGTTTCGTTTAGGTAGGCTATAAAGCCCTGAAAAATTTTGGTCATACACGTTTACTAAGTTGTGTTATTCTGATGATAATATGTTGAGTAACGTATTCATTTTGTGATGTAATGTAATGTAACTCACGTGGATGCTTTTTTTTCTCTCTTCTCTCTCTCTCTCTCTCTCTCTCTCTCTCTCTCTCCCAATATATATTCTTTGAAACTTCAGATCAAATGAATTAACCGTATACTTTATTATTCCTTGCATATTCTTCATTCTTCCAATACGGACACAACACATTGATGTTAGGATGGTTGCCTGGGAACGACCAGGAATCTTTGAGACTTTTTGGATTGCCTGTAATTGGATTTGATGGATAAGAAAAAACTTGAAATTTGTTTTGGAATATTTTTTTCAGCATACTGTCAGTATCTTTCATGTTTAATTAAAATTTGACCAAAATGCTGTCAGTAATTTCCTTTGTCAGAGGTGGAAAGGATTATTTATTATTATTTTTTTTATTCATGACAGAATTATAACTGATTATCATTTTTTTCTGCTGCCTTCCGATCCACAATATTTTTGTGTACAGGCGTGCATTAAAAAATCTAGGTAATGGCTATAAACATATTAATTAATTTCAGATATCTCACCGCTGTCACTATGTTAGGATGGTTTTGTCGGGAATTGTCTTTTCATTAAAAGAAATGAGCAACAATATTATAAATGCGCATTAGAATTTATCATTATACCTTCATTTTATGAAATTGTGTTTTGCATCTTTTTCATTTAGGCTATCTATCAGATTTTGATAATTTTTGCTTAATGAATATTCGTATGGTTTTTAGATTTTATAGGATGATATTAAAATTCTTTTTATTAACTGCTTCGAAGAGAGAGAGAGAGAGAGAGAGAGAGAGAGAGAGAGAGAGAGAGAGAGAGAGAGAGAGAGAGAGAATGGTGAGGCCGATTTACCTAGCTTCTCTTTTTCTCGAGGATTATACGCACCGGAAACTGACCCAAAAAGCCGTATATTTAGTTGAAAAAAGGCTCCTTGAAAATGTGCGGGATTTTACGTTCTCATCAAAATGGTGAAAGTGGATACCTGTGTTGGTTTTACTGCGGGCACTTTGTACTCACTTTTTCTTCCCCTTTGTTTTGTCGGTCTTTTCCATATTTCATGTTATATGCATTATTTCCACTTCCTCTTGCTTTATATCCCCCATTTTTTTTTCTGTGATTTCCTTCCTTTTTCCTTCCATGTCCTTGTTTTTTTCTTTTATAGGATTTGCTTGTTTTGTGATGCTCGAAATGGGCGAATCAAAAGAAATGAACCTAAAATTATAGAAAACTGTTGATTTCTTTCATTACGCTCCTCAGTTTTGAAAGCATGGCATTTCCAGTTTCCACTGAAATATTCGTAATTCTTATATGACTGTCAGTGAATTATTTTCTATTTTTATGCTCATTGCAAATTGCTCCCTAGCAATTGTGCTCTCCAAAATTTTGCAATACAGCTCATGTTGCGCAGTGCAGAATAAGACATTACAAAAGTTGCCATCTATAAAAGTTAGTATGAAGGAAATTAGATTTTTAGTCACAAATTTTGTTTAGTCCTCATCATTCGGGTGGTCCGCTACTAACATTTTAGTTGTATAACGCAAGAACTGCGGTACCCAAGAAATTAAAGTCCTCAGTAAAACTTTACCATCCCAAACGGTCGGTTCCTGGTGCATAGAAATAAAGATTTTTGAAAACGGGAATAGTGCTTTGATTGCGAAGTAATTGCGTCAAGATTAAAAGCGTGTTTTGAAAATCCTCCTAATTCCATGAAATATTTCCCTACAAGTATAGAAATAGTGTTAATGTTAACAGCTGTGCCAAAGTACCGAATGAACTTATTTCCTTTTCATGAAATAGAATTTCCCACAAGAAATATGCAAGTGACAAGCAGTCACGTGAGACTGTGGAGCATTACCAGCTATGCGTATTTATTGTGAAGTCCATCCGATCTGACTTGCGAAAGGGAAATACTACAGAAATATAAATACAGGCTTTCCTTTGAAACGAGTCATTCCTTGAAGGCAAATAGTCATTGTGAAAGGAAGCAGTATTTTCACATATCGGTCGAAAAACATTGTAGATCCATCGTGAAGCATTTAACGGGAATTTCGAGACTAGAAAAGGACAAGGACGTATTGGGAAATAATTTTCCATGGTAATCTTTATGTCCCGTCATACATTTTGCATAATATTCCAAAGGGAAGTTTGATATTTTTTCTGCCTTCCATTTAAAATTCCTTTCTTAACGGACGTTTGATTCGATTTGTTCTCGCATTTTTCATCCAAATTTTACATTGAAGCACGGAATTCATCCAATCATGCAAGATATAATTCCAATTTCGTTCTTCCATGGAGCTGTGGACTACAATGGATGCTATATTGTCTTTTGTTTATGTATTAATGGGCAATGGCTAAGCCTGAGGTCGTCTGGCTAAATTGGATAGCCTTGTCGGTTGCAAAAACCCTTTGCGCCTTTTAAATGGTCAGCGATATGCCTTGTTTAAAAGCAGTACCCGGAAAATTTTGTACTCTCGTAAAACGTGCATAATTTCTCTGTCTTTGCTATAGAAAATGAGTTTGTTAATCAGTGAAACTTCCCGACTTCCGTTGTAATTAAGCTGATGTCGGTTATTTCTCTCACTTCGAGTATAACAGCGTCTACCTTATCAAAAAAAATATTTTCCTCACTCATATTTGTCCTTTTGACATTTCCCGTGTTTTAAATGTCTCTGCTCATAAGAAAATCAACGTTTCTAAGCAATAATGCGTTTGGGATGGAGTAGCTTTCGATTCTTACTTGCACAGGATTTTCATCCCGGGATGTGTACCACAACGCCTGCAATTTTAGTGGCTTTTAAAGTAAGCTTTAGGTAGAAACAGCATTTAAGTGAAAAGATGTAAGTACATGCGCATGCTCTGGAAGAAGTTTACACAACATGGATGGAGTTTTTAGTTCAGACCACGACTAGGTACACCAGATGGAAAAAGTATCATCAATTATAGGAAAAGTCTGTTTTAGGAGTAGGGTTCGATTGCGTTGTAAAGACTTGCATTATGACGGTTTTTAAATAAATTGCCTGGAATCGATTGTTATCACAGCAGGAATTAATTGCTTTAGGTAAACTCATGTACGCTGGGGCGCACTCACACGCATGCACACACACAACACCAACACCAACAACACGCACATACACATACATATACATACATATATATATATATATATATATATATATATATATATATATATATATATAGTCCTATCAATGCAAATAAAGATACTTGGATGTAGTTTGACTAAATGTGTAGCCTCTGTATGTGCATGTGTTTGCTGGTATTCCTTATAGCACTGTATTCAGTTTTTATGTATGATAGATTTTATTGTGCGCTTATGTATTATAGAATTCACGTAAAATTTACGGAATGCGTTCTTTGCATGCATTTGCAGAAATCCATCAAACCCATCTCTCGAACGAAGGGCTGAAAAACTCTTCCCTTCCTCCTGCAAGAGTTGGCGCTTGCACCTTTTTCCCCGTATCGACGCTCTGAGCCAACATCCGAACCTTTCAGACAAATTGCAGGAATCAACCTTTGCATATTTCTTCAACAGCTCTCCATTTGCTGAGCAAACAGATATGTGGACCTTCCCTCTCTCCTCCCTTTTCTTTTCTCCTCAAAGAGAAAGCAAATCACTAGGATATCACAAAGAAGCATAACATTTTAGTTAAGAAGCCTGAACAACCTAATCAGCGCTGAGATGTTTTGTCTTCATATTGACTTATAGCGAATGACTTTTCCCAGCTTATCTCAGAGCTACAGATGTGGTTGCGGTATGGTTTTTCAATCTTTCGGCTTCGTTATCCATCGAAGTGGTTGAGTAGTTAAATCAGCTTTCGTCAGCGAGCCTTGAAAGGTTCTGTTTTCTTATCTAAATTTATCACATTGTGATTATATTTGCTGTAAAGTAATATAATGGTTAAAGAAACTTGTTTCATTTTGCTCAAGTTCTGAAATTAGTTCTGGATCTAGAGTCAGTTTGAAGACTGGATTTTCTGTACTGTTGATGCAGAAAATGAAGGGCATTTCAATTTCTTAGATAAAATGGAATAGGCATAATTTTAGAAGGTTTGTGTACATTTTCATAAAAAAGAAAAGACTTATATGCAGAAATGATTTCAATTATATAATCCTAAGGCAGGCATGTAGTCTTCAAATGCCTTGTTTTATATAACTTGAAGTTTACTTGCGAGATGTTGCGTAATTTTTCTTTCATTTAGAAAGTCCAACAAACTGCATGACACAATAGTTGCTATAGATTACAATAATGTTCTCTTGAAAATGTATATTACAGACAAGAAGATACCCAGTTATTTAGTGTCTTCATTATCCTTGCTGGAGGTGGAAAAGGATTAGGTTTTCTCCATTTTGCTCCTTAGGTAGATGGGTCCCGAAAATAATTGTAGAGCAAATTTAATCAGGTGTCAAGGGAAGGAAGCCCATTATCTGCAGAAAATACTCTTGATTAAATTTGGGCTAGTATTCTCGCTCCTCTCCCTCTCTCTAGCTTCAGTTACGTTTTGTGACTCTGCTCAGCAGATGTATTTTTATTATTTGTTTGGTTGCATTACTTCTCTTTATAATTATGTACTCTAATAGTATCCCAAATGGCAACGACAGTTACACGAATAAAAATAAAGTTAAAAACAATGGCTCAGTGCAACCACTATGGAAAATTTTACTGTCCCGAAAAATATTCGGGCGATTTCAAGTATTAACAGAAGTGTGTGTGTGTGTGTGTGTGTGCATATATATATGTATATTTATTATATATACATACATATATATGCGTATATATTTATGTGTATGTATTTATCTAGATAGAAAAGACAATGTAAACCAGCTAGTATAATTTTTAGAAGTTAAAAGCAAACTTCATTTTGTATAGTGTTCATTAATTCTCTTCATCTTAACTGTTGTCCATTTTGAGAACTTTTGTCTCTCACTTACAATGTTGTGAACTTCATGTTCTTCCAGATAACATTACTTTCGAAACTAACAGAAAGAAAAATTGGTCTGATGTAAAACGTCCACATTTATACGAAAATGGTGTGCCGTCCTTGTTCCGTTTATCTTTTAAGTATTTCCATCTGCTGCTAATGACTAGAGTCAATGAATGTGAAAGATAACGAATCAAAGCTGCAACTGAAAATAGTTCTTTAGAGTCTAAAGAAAAGGAGAGAAAATTTATATAAACTTTCGAATAAACTTCATCTCGATAAGTACTGGGAGATAACCCATATTTCGTTACTGATTTCTAAGAAATATTCAAATCGGTGAGACACATTTCCCACATAAATTTATCAGGAAGGAATTTCAGTTCTCAAACAGACAGGTGTACAAACGCTCGTTATAAATTTAAGATTTCAAAATACATCTGAATTGAAAGCGAAGGAATGAAAGCATTATGAAGTTATATTGACAATTTAATTTGGAAAATTTTGTAGACTAACATTCTGTATTATGTAATATATATATATATATATATATATATATATATATATATATATATTATATATATATATATATATATATTATATATGTATATATATATATATATATATATATATATATATATATTTATATATATATATATATTTACAGAATGTTAAAGTCTACAAAATTTTCCTGAATTAAATAGCAAATACAATTTCATAATGCTTTCATTTCTCCACACACACACACACACTCAGATTATATATATATATATATATATATATATATATATATATATATATATATATATATATATATATATATATATATATATATATATATATATATATATATATATATATATATAGAAGTGAGGGCAGTAAACACAGTTCCCATGTTTTTCATAATACTAAAAGAAGGCAGCTGATGTTTGAGTAAATGAAGATGATTTCATTAGCTTTCGGAAGGGAACGTACATTCTAGTTCCTCTTTTGGATATAAATGAAAAAAAATGTTTTAGTCAAAAACATGAAAGTAGTTGGAAGTAAACAAGCAGAGCTGGCAACAGCAGTTTAAAACGTTATTCGTCCTGTTGATAAATAACGTTTTAAACCGTAGTCGCCAACTCTGGATTGTTTACCCCCAACAACCTTTTATACTTTTGACTAACACATTCCATTTTATTTATACAAGCTCTCTAGACCATTTGTATCTGAAAGAGGGAAGGGTATGTCCCTTTCCGAAAGCTAATAAGTCTTCATTGCCTCGAATTTTTAGTGAGTCACTACATGTAAATTATATATATATATATATATATATATATATATATATATATATATATATATTTTACTACGAATGTCAAGGGAATACTTACTTGACTCTGGGTGGCAACAGGTGAACGTAGGGAGTTCCTTATATTTATTACACATCTGACTCGATATTATGACAATTCGTAGACAAACAAGGGAAAATCTGTAGCTTAGGGCCTTCTTGATGTGGGGGAAAATTAAGTAAACTCAAGGGTTCTTTTAACTAATTATGTTTACATAACAAACAGAGATCAGAAGAATGACGAGTTACTGGGCAGGTAATAGTAAGGGCCTGCTAAATGAATGAATCCTACACAGAATAAATATTCTACGCCGATGATGTCTTCATAACAGGAAACATTTAGAAGGGGGACTGCACATGGAAAGAGCTGAGTGACTCCACAGTCGAGGCCTATCTGCAATGCATGCAAGATGGTTACTTGCAAGAATAATAAGACGCTCAAAGGGGACTGAGGAATTGCACAGGTGATGCCAAATAACTCAGTTCAACACTACAAGCATAATTACGTTAACACTGAATGCTCCAACACAAATTACTGAAGATGATCGCACAATGGAAAATAAATGAAAGATCAAACAGAAGTAACGGGAATCGTGACTGACTAAGAAACCTTATTCCATACATTACCTTCGTCAAGCTGATGGTGTCCTTATTCGATAGGGTGCTGGCGGTGGAGGGGGAGCTAAAATGCCACTACAAAGGTATACTGGTTCGAACCTCGGGGTCGAACACGTGAAAGTTGGAGGGTCAGGCAAGGTAAAGGATATCTGTCCCTGGTGGTGTTCTGAGTGCATCTTTCTCGCTTTCCATTGCATCGTCTATAAAAAAACCTTCGGAAATTATGCATTGCGCCCAACATAGGTGGTGCAAAGGTCAATCTTTGCCACGTTTTCTATATAGGCCACATGGCTGCAGTCAACCTCGTGGAGGGTTAACATAGTGGCGGCGCCGACTTTGTCTTTTTTTGGATCCTCCCTTGTCGCTGCTTGACGCCAAGAAGGTACGACGGTCACCAGGAAAACAAGGCCTTAGGTAGCCACTTGGACAGAGAGAATAGGTTTAACCATTCTGGGGAATGAAGGAGAGAGTTTATGAAGGGGCGAGTGGAAACCCACAGTTCTAGTAATTAAAACAAATGAAATGAATTTTATTTCTTTTCTCTGCTACTTTACGGATGTAAAACGGGTGAGGTGGCTTGGAGAGAGATTCCATTCGTTGCAATATATATATATATATATATATATATATATATATATATATATATATATATATATGTGTGTGTGTATGTGTGTGTGTGTGTGTGTATGTGTATGTGTATATATATATATATATATATATATACACACACATATATATACATGTACATACATACATATATATAATTATATTAATATATATTTATATTTATAAATATTTATAAAATAATTTTAAAGCGATTTTAAGAACTATCAGCGCAGGATTTAGAAATGTACTGCCGAGTGAAGTAGGAGGTCCCCGCTAAAGGTGGGTCTATGCTTGTTTTAAAAATTTTGAGTGTATCCAGAAATGGCGTTATTTAATGTTTAAGGCGTTTTCTTGGAAAATGTTTGTTTTTGTCTATTGGGGGCGGGGGAGACATTATCGATTGTACTACATTTTTTCATCCTTAGTTCCCTTTTATTCCTGAGGGAGTAGGTTCATTCAATAAGCTTCATATATTAATGGTAATCAGTTGTGGTTGGTAATTTTAATACCGAAATCACTTGAAGACATGTTCCTTTTTATGTCCTTTCTGAAGATGTGTGTGTGTGTGTGTGTGAGAGAGAGAGAGAGAGAGAGAGAGAGAGAGAGAGAGAGAGAGAGAGAGAGAGAGAGAGAGAGAGAGAGAGAGAATGAAATTAATTTCTCTGTGAACAGCATATGGTACTATAGCTTTGGGTTCATTTATGTGAAAAGGATCAATGGTAAACGTTTAAAGAATAGCTTAATATTTTGGCGTAGATTCACGTTTATTAATATTCCTGTTGATAACTATGATCGGAATAATTGTGTAGACAGAAATGTTTAAAAAAAAATATAGAGCAGTCCTTATATTTGTTGATTGCCTTTTCATCTGGTCATGTAACGCTATTAAAAAAAAAATCTTCGCTACACATCCTTTTTGTTTTAAACGAAAGAAAGTTTAAATCTTTTATGTTATTAAATCTGAGGTACCAACGCTTATTGTTGAACAGTTAATCTGACAGTGCATTCAGCGGGAAAAAATAAAGGATCACAATCGACGTGTAATTATCACCAAACACATCCAATCCGACTCACCGAAGACGTCATAAGACAAGTGAAAAATGCGCCGAAGTTTTCTGTGCAGCCGCTGCAGCGTATAATTGAGGCCACCGAAAATAGATCTATCTTTCGGTGGTCTCGGTATAATGCTGTATGGGCAGCGGCCCATGAAACTTTAACCACGGCCCGGTGGTGGCCTATCCTATATCGCTGCCAGAAGCACAATTATGGCTAACTTTAACATTAAATAAAATAAAAACTGCTCAGACTAAAGGGCTGCAATTTTGTACGTCTGACGCTTGGAGGGTATATGATCAACATACCAATTTGCAGCCTTCTAACCTCAGTAGTTTTTAAGATCTGAGGACGGACGGCGAAAGTGCGGACAGAAAAAAAAGTGCTAAAAAAAAAAAGTGTGGAGAGAATAAGGTGCGGATGGACAGACAAAGCCGGCACGATGGTTTTCTTTTATAGAAAACTTAAAAATGAAATATTTCTTGACTGTGGAAGCATACGCCACCCACTGTAAATGTGCGCCAGTTTTCCATAGTGTGTTTGGCTCTCTGCAGGTCAGACAGCAAGACAAATCCGTTATCAGGCGGCGATGAACTGCCTGTGCCCTGAAAAGTAATGAACTTGTTTGAAAAGAGTCACTCTGAGTTACATTTTGTTTGATGTAATTTTACTAGAAGTGGGAGGGGAATAATAAATGATTACAATTTTTCTCAGGAAATACATTATGTGTTAACAGAGAGAGAGGAAAATGCGTATGTACAAGCTGAATATCAAAAGGCATATCTCAAGAATACTTCACAAACTTTTATAAGCTTTTTTCCCCTTGTGCGTCAGAACCTGTTTAATTAAGCGCAAAAAATGGGACCAGAGTTACAGAAAACTCCTGTTCTGTCAGTCTGTCCTCCTCGTCTCTGGGAACACTAGTATCCTTATGTATTTTTGGTTTTGCAACAATATATGACTTATCTGTGTATTACGGTATGGCACTTAAAAAGCCAATGCGTGATTGTTTCATATTAATTCTACGAAATGATTGTGTAGGCCTGTAGGGTGTTTTCGTGTGCTTGTGTTAGGTGAAAACTCCAAGTTATTCAATCATGTATTCATTCTCTCTCTCTCTCTCTCTCTCTCTCTCGTTGGCTCAGTGGTCAAAGTCACGGTCTTTCGTTGTTTCTTAACCGGGCGATGGTACGAATCCTGTCGGTGACGAAGCGCTCATCAGTTATAATTCCTCTAGGGTGTAAGTTATTCCCGAGGTATGGTGGACTGGATATTTAGCGATAATTGGGGTTAATATTTGTGAGTATAAAAAATTCACTGATGTATTAGGGAAAAAGTTCATGTGTGTGCATGTATGTATGTGTATATATATTATTTTGTATACACATATAATATATATATATATATATATATATATATATATATATATATATATATATAATATATATATATATATAATATATATTATATATATATAATAACAACCTACTCACCATTTTTTACCGGATATATGAGTTTTCAGTATCCGTAGTGACGTCTTAACTTCTCGACTGCCTGACACTTTTATCCAAGCCAGAGAACTTTTACCTTCCGTGGCATTACCCGACCTCACGCACGAAAGTGCACGTTGTCGAGTCCTACCCTGGAAGTTGCAAGTTTCTTCGTTGTTTCCCTGCCTGGGTAAAACCGTATAGTGATAAGTATGTAATAAAAATGTCGAGAAGTTAAAACATCATTGTGGCTGTTAAATAGGCACACACACACACACACACACACACATATATATATATATATATATATATATATATAATATATATATATATATATATAATATATTTGTATGTGTGTATGTATGCATGTATGTGTGTCTCCACCCTCTCCATCCTTGATAATGAACCACCACAGTTAACAAACTCTTCTTCTTCTTCTTCTTCTTCTTCTTCTTCTTCTTCTTCTTCTTCTTCTTCTTCTTCTTCTTCTTCTTCTTCTTCTTCTGCATCTTTTCCCCACTTCTATGTGGGATCGATGTTTCTGACAGCTTTCCTCCACCTGGCTCGGTCAAACACATCGTCCTTTGACAATTGTTTGTCTCTCAGATCTTCTCTAACTACATCCATCCACCTTCGCTTTGGTCTTCCTCTTCCTCTCCCACCCTCCACCTCCATCTACATCACTCTTCTCCCTACATATGTCTCACCCCTCCTCATCACATGGCCATACCACTGCAGTCTTCTTTCTTGGGCCCTTTATTGATAGTTTTGCGACTTTAGTAGTTCCTCTTATTTTTTAATTTTTTGATCCTGTCCAATTTTGTTACTCCACACATCCACCTGAGCATTTTCATCTCTACCTTATCCAATTTCTCCTCTTGCACTCTCTTTACCGGCCATGTTTCTGCTCCTTACATCAAAGCTGGTCTAACTACTGTCTTATACACTCTTCCATTAACCTTTATATTGATTCTGCGGTCAAACAAGACACCTGACATCTTTCTACATCCAAATTTACATCATCAGCCACTGTTGAACCAGGATACTTAAATTTTACTACTCGGTTCGACCTTGTCCCTTCCATACTATTCTCGGAGTCTTGATCTTCATTAAAACTTAGGTATTCAGTCTTCTTCCTACTGATTTTAAACCTCTGTCTTCCTGTACCTTCCTCCATTGCTCTAGTTTTGTCTCCACTAGCTCTCTGTTGGTGCTGCATAACACGATGTCATCAGCAAACAACATGCACCAGGGAGATTGATCTCTTACTCCTTGAGATAGCACATCCATTATCAGGTCAAAAAGATATGGATTTAAAGCAGAGCCCTGATGTAAACCAACTTTTACTGGTATCCATTTAGTTAACCCAACACTGCTTCTAACCTGCGTTTTTGCTCCTTCATACATATATTGGATCAACCTCACATTCTTCTCCCGTGTCCCTTTACTCGCATGCACCTCAAACCTCTTGGCGTGGTACTCTATCATATGCCTCGGAGGGCAAACACTGCATCTGTCGTTCCTCTTCCTGGCATGAAACCAAACTGTTCTTCACCTACAGATGTTTCTTCTCTAATTCTTTCATCCAATATTCTTTCCCAGATTTTCATGGTGCGAGACATTAACTTTATTCCTCTGTAGTTTGCACAATCCTGGATGCCACCCTTCTTCTTTATAGACAGGAACAATAAAGCTTTCTCCATTCTTTGGTATCTTTTCCTGACTGTATATTTTCTTTGCTAGGTCCCAGCATGTCTATTCCTTCTTCTCCCAGCCTCTTCCCACCTGTGCAGAATTCCATCTGGTCCTATTACTTTACATTTTTCATCTTCTTTTAGTGCCTTCTTTACTTCCTTCCTGCTAATAGTGTGTCATACCAAGGTTATGGAATCCATTTTTTCAAAGAATTTTCTAGGATTTTCTTCATTTAACAGGTGTTCATAATATTCCTTCTACAGTTAACAAACTATTGATTCAATTTCGCTTCCACTCACCCCTTTCGTGATAAAAATTCATGTTTAATTTCTAAGTACCTGATTGAAAAACTCTTATCTGTAAGGCTTTACTTAGGTTCATTACAGAGAGAGAGAGAGAGAGAGAGAGAGAGAGAGAGAGAGAGAGAGAGAGAGAGAGAGAGAGAGAGAGAGAGTTAAGAGAGTTTAACAGCCACTGTGATTAACAGAGATTTTTCTGTAAATCCCTAAGAGGGTAATCGTGTGCCATTAGCCTCTACCATTTATATATGGTATGTTTGTGTATGTGAGGTCGATTTGCATAACTCCGCTTTTCTCGGGCATTAAACGCAGTGGAGGTTCACCTCAAAAAGGCATATATGTGGAGGAAAACCCTTGAAAATATGCCAGGTTTTACGCTCACGTCAAAATGGTGGGAGTGGATCCTCTGTTGACTTGGCTGTTGGAATTTTGACGTCTGTTCTTTCACTTTTAGTTACCTCGTTAGCTTTTATTTTTAATTTTCTTTGTAATGTTCTTCATTTTTCGGGGTTTTTCTGTTCTCGTCTCCGTTCTGCTTTGTTGAATGAATATGGAAAGGCTGGAAATATTTTTTTTGCGTTTGTGAATTGAAAGCATGAAATAGTATTTATCCGTTTTTTTATCAAGGATAGTTCCAATATGTTACCTGTATATTTTATTGTTTATTGAATGCGAGTGCAAAAATCAATCGTTAAGTCATTTACAATTAGAGTAATACTGTACTGGGGTTTTTAATGATTTAACTCATCAGAAACGCAAATAGAGAAAGAGGCGGAAGTAAGATAGAGTGAGAGAGAAAACCTGGCCCAAGTTGAAACGTGACTGAATAGATTGTGAATTTTAAAATTTCTGTAACGACAATTCTAAGCCAAGTTTCGTGTGCAAATGTATATACATTCATATTCGGGCTTGATTAATTACAGAAAAGGAAGAATCTTCGTTTTTATCTAAATACTTGATTATAAAATGGTGTGGGCATTGATCGGAGAAAGGTTATAAATTATTATTAATAATTTCTTGGGCGGGGAGCTGAAAATAGTGTTACCATTCTTGATACATAAGGAAAGAACCCTTATAACTTCGTGTGGAACATGAGGGGCAATTAGTGTTGTCATTCATTCCATTTAGACAAAAACGGCATATTTATGTATTTTTTTAATTTATATATTTTTCCATGAACTGAGCTAGTCTTTAAAAATGTTTCAATAAAAGGTAGGCTGTAAATTACAGATCTATTGAGTACCTTACAGTTCTGTAATTCCGAAAAATTGTATCACCAGTGGCAGGTGATATTGTTAAAACACCTCCGGTCACGCTTGCCAGATGGAATGAGAAACTTATATATTGCTGATTTTATCTTGACAGGTTATTACTAGGAAGTAAAAACTATATTGTGATTGGAAGTAATTTTTCTTCAGTGAGTTAACAGCTCTCGAGGTTGGAAAGCTAGATAGATTTTTATCAAATGTTAATTGCCTGGCTGGAACCTGCAGAGGGTCTGAATGTATCTATAAGTAATTTTTAACACTGTTCAATTGAATTGTAATTACCCTGCATTTGTACCGGTTACAGAGTCAAGACATTCACAGCTACTAGGATTGTGGTGAGCTTCTGGTCATTATTCAACGAGACCTGGATAAAACTTGAAATCGATTTGGTCTGAACTAGATACATTTTAATCTTGCCACATTTTGTTTAGTACATTGCCTCTTCTATAGCTTTAAATGTCAAGACCAAACGCAAAAGATACTGGTTTCGTTCGTGGCAGACGGTGGAATCGTATACCCTGGGACACACAGTCCATTTTCCTGAGGGAAAAGAAGTATTTAATTTACTCCCAAACGCTGACACCATTTCGGGAGAAAAGAGCAATGTTAAGAGAGCAGTTAATGCCTCAGCCTTATGAAAAATGCTCCTGAAGTTGTATTTGAAATCAGTATGTTGCGAGTGGCAACTGTTCACGGTGATCTCCCGAGAGCACCGGAGGAGGCGAAAGGATTAGGAAGATTGTAAAATTTAAAATTGTATGTTTTCAGTATCCAGAAATATTTCTTAGTATGTTTAATTGCTCTTAGTGGGACCACTAAAAGAAATCCAATAGACCCATCACCTCATCATTTCAAAGAAGAACTTGAAAACCTTACGTTTCCGTTTCTTCTTGCTAAGAGTCGGTCCTTGGACTTTTCTGCTGCCTTCTCCTCATTGGTTCTTGAAACGATGACGTCGGGGCTTAGCGTTCTGAACGAACATCCGAACCTCTCAGACAAATTGCAGGAATCAACCTTTGCATATTTCTTCACTGCTCCTTATGCTGAACAAAACATGTTTCGACTTCCCTCAAAATCTTTTCCTTTTATTTCTCTTTATGAGAGGTAAAAAAATCCAGAGGGAAAGAGTAAGAAGCTTTCGCTAAGTGCTACGAGTAAGTTAATAATTTCTAAGGGGTTTTGTCTTCGTTGCAGTTAAGTTCCTCGAGGGATTGTACCCTCGTCTTTCTTAGTACCGAAAAGGGAAGAAAATTCAGGTCTTTCCATTTTTTTTAAAAATAGGATTAGTGCTAAGCATGAGCTATTTGCATGTTGTCTTTCTTTGCTTGCTTTATATTAGGATGTCTATTTGTATTAAACCAGTCATCTTGTCGGAATATTGTGCGGAATTTTCATATTTGCGAAAAGTGATAAAGTGACACCCAGTAGGAGTTTTTTTTTATTTTTTATTTATTTTTTTATTTATTTATTTATTTATTTTTACAAAACTTTAGAACCATTTCAAATTTGCAGGTTTGTGGTTTCTGGTATGCTACCTCAAATCTCAACCCTTGTTGTTGTGATAAAAAGGATACTACAAATATTGTGCTGTAGAACCCTGTTAAAGAAACTAGAAAGTATTGGGGATTTCCTCCTTTACGTTGCTTAAGGAAACGGATTCTCGAAATTTATTAGTGAAATGTAATGAGACGCCTGAGTGAAGGGTGGGGCAGTTATTATTACCTAAACAGGATTTTTTTCCTCTCCACCTTATGTAATTACTAGTACATACCGAACCATTAGTTTCTTGGATTTATATATATATATATATATATATATATATATATATATATACATACATACATACTTACATACATATTCATACATACATAAATTGTCGTCAAATTAGGCAGGAATACTCTGGAGATTCACACTTCCTTCATTGCTTCCTACTTTTTCGTGATTCATAATCACGTCATCAGGGATTTGTGGAAAATCAAATAAATTAATAAAAAGTACCGAACGGCTAAAACTTAATTGCGATAAAACATTAATCATTAAAAATCTATAAAGGCTGTTCAAAATTACAACCTTTATAGATTTTTAATAATTAATGTTTTAACGAAATTACGTTTTAGCCATTCAGTACTTTATTAATTTATTTGATTTTCCATAGAATTTCATGATGATGTGATTATGAATCACAAACGTAGAAGAAATAAAGACGTGTGAATCTCTAGAGTCTTCCTGCCCTTGACTACAATTTCTGTATGTGCACTGAGTCTGCCAGATTTGTTATATATATATATATATATATATATATATATATATATATATATATATATATATATATATATATATATATATATATATATATATATATATATATATATATATATACACATATACACACACACACACATATACACACACACACACACACACTTGCGTAAATATGTTATGTGATGTTGTTTGGTACTAAGGATATTGAATCTTAACATTTTCGAGGGTGTAAAAGTTACTTGTGAGTAACTGATAAAACTGTCATTCATATATATATATATATATATATATATATATATATATATATATATATATATATATATATACACATGTATGTATGTATATTGTGTGTGTATCCCTAATTATTTATCCTAATTATTTCAAGCTGGCGAGAAGACTGGTTTTGTTAAGTAGCGGGAAATTATATTATATCTTTCAGGAAAATTCTGTTATAGTTTTTTAAGTAATTTAGTGGTCCATACATTTTTGAATGATCTTTTGTTCTTCGTCAGCTAAAAATGAGCACAAAACCAAGAAAGGGATATTTATACAAATTGTAAGGTAAAAAAATTGGGATAAATGATAAACTAGCGGTATGGTTATTGGTGGAAATGGTAAACTGGGCAGAAAATGTTGATGGTCGGGGTTTACTAAGACCCACGTATCGGCAATATACAGTCAGTGAGCGAGGAGGAGGACTGCAAGTCTCAGTGAATATTAGAGGGCGTCTATTAGTCCCAAAGGTGTTTCACTGTAAGTAACATGAATATTTTCTCGCTCTGAAAAATTAATTTAAGGGGTTGCCTTTCATATTTAAATGCCTCGGGGATGGAGAGGCGTCCTCGGTTTGGTCTCGTAATAAAGTCAGCTCGGTCCCGGTTACAAGTAGTTCCCTTAATAGACGAAGGACGTGCCTTTTAAAAGACGAAGGACCTGCTTTTCCGGCAGTGCTGTGTAATGGCACCCTCCTGAATGTGGCACATCAGATTTCTCGTCAGACGAATTCGATTCATCACAATATATGGTGCTTTTTGGTGCTCGTCCTCACTTTGCTAGGTCTGTGTATGCTACGTTAGTACCCTGAAGGTCGGCTGAACGGGAGCCAAAGTTGTTCTTGAGATGTGACGTCCTCTTTGGTCGGTTAACGGTATTTATAAGTGTCATAATGCCAGCAGGGAAGAGTTGTGGCAGTTGAAATTTCTTTCAGGATTTGTTCGTGTTGGATATAGGAAGTCATTTGGTTGTCGTAGTAGTCATCTGGTCATTATTAATGGCGTCTCTCTCTTCATTTGTCTGGTTTTAAAACACTGGATGATCTTTTTTTAGTGACCCTCTCAACCGTGCTATAAGGAAGCCGTTACCCACAGGGTGCTGGGCGGCTCTCGAGTTCCTTTTGGGCAGCGGCGGAACTGCTGCGGTGGGAGGGGCACAGTGGAAGTAAGCATCGACGGTCGACGCCAGGTACCACGTTGGGCTCTAACTAGAACTGTTGAGGCGGTGCCATGAGTTGGTGGCCCTGAAGCACACTTTTAGCGTTGATATTATTATCACAGAGGATCAGCAGGACATTGGGAATAGGAGCTGATCTTTATCACTCCTTTGAAGGTGTCCTAGAGACGTAAGAGGGGTATCCTCGCACGTGATCTTCCTCAGGTGTCGTATATATTTGGGCTGCGTCGAAGACATTTTCAGGGAAATGGAAATCCTCTGCGTAATGTATTTGTGTCACGAGAAGATTGCGACAAGGATGTCCTCTCACTTTCATGATGTTTGAGAGATGGACCCTCGAATGGGAGTAGGGTGAGCATTTGAATGTAAGCTCAAAATAAGGATTTATAATCGTTTCTTTACTCAGGTTCGAAATTCGTTTTTAAGGTTGAAAAATGCAGCTTACCGCCTGTATTTCGGACAAGTGATTATTTTAGCCGAATATTATTAAAAATATATATGCTCTACAATAGAACGTAGAAGTACCGTATTTCTTTAGAAATGTTAGAATGGAAGGAAGTTAACTTGATTTTTGTTTTTTAGTAGTTGACTATTTATCGTCAGTTGGTTAACTTATTTGTTAGTACTTCCAGAAAAGCTGAATTTAATATAAATAAATGAATACCATCTCCCAAATACCTTTTCATTACGAAACCAACCCAGGACGCCTCTCCTTACATACTATATCAGCTGTCTGTCGATATATATATAATATATATATATATATATATATATATATATATATATATATATATACTATATATATATATATATATATACTGTATATATATATATATATATATATATATATATATACACACATGTATATATATGTATATATATATCTTTGTGTCTGTGTGCATGTTAAATATTTGAGATTGTGGTTGTTGTTAGTCTAGTCAGTAAAGGCAGACCGTTATTCTAGAAATGGCCTACGGATTAAAGTTAATAGAATCGACTGAGTAATCCATATTCTGCCGTAAATTATCATTCTTACAACACCCAAGACAGAAAAAAAGTTGGCTTAACCTATATATATCTACAAATTAATGCCATATAACGTAAATTACGAGCAATTCGTTTTAGTCATTAACGGAATTTATTGCTGGTATCTTGAGCGTCCGTATTTGCCTGGGAGGCTGGCGTTAAAGAATTGGAGAAGTTAAACTGTATTTTATGGGCTTTGGAAAGCCGATTGGTGGATACGTATTGCAGTTTGGTACAGCGTTGTATTAAGGGCAAAAAGCTATTCCTTGTGCTATCTGAAGACTATACAACGCCATGAGCCCTGTTATGTAACTGCCGTTAAAATTCTTTACTTTGTATTGATATTTATTTTTATATTTCTTTTATTTCCCTCAGATCTTCATGATATTTTTTTACAATACATATATGTTATTCAGTTTCAGCCGTCGTAACAGCTGCATTCTTTCATCGAAATGCGTTTTCCATTTTTAATCTTGATAAGAAAAACCATGTATTCGAGAATCACCTTGTGAACCTGCATCCTTATTATTCAAACAGTATTATTTTCAGAATGCAGCTAACCAGAGATGACTATAGGAAGAAAAAACCTAAATTTTTCCTCGGTCTCGAGCGAATACATTTTCAGGGTCGTTTTCAAATTGCTGTTAGATTTTGCACGCAAAACTGTAGTCCCTTACTCCAGTTTGGTAGCTTATAGAGAAAAAAATATTAGTCATTAGAGATAAATGATACTACTGTAGCTTTTGGTTAGATAACAGCTTCTGAAACAAATTTGGTGCCTAATACTAGAAATCTTATTCACTGTCACTGCATTTAAGTGGATTTATTCACCTTTATTAAACATGTATATATATATATATATATATATATATATATATATATATATATATATATATATATATATATATATATATATATATATATATATATATATATATATATATATATATATTACATTATATATATATGTATATTTATGTGTGTGTGTGTGTGTGTGTGTGCGTAAGTAATTTTTCTCCATAAGCCATTCTCCTTAGAATTGGATGAGGTAGCTTTTAGCTCTCCTGATCTCAGCGAATCTTTTGCTTGAGGTTGCTTGTTCCATGTCCTCTTCCACCCAGTTGTTTACCCACCACTGTCGACTAAGTATCAGGTACAGAATTTACTGCTTTGATCACTAATGCAGTGAGTTTTGATAAAAACGTGCTGTTATAATGCGTCTTCGATATATATATATATATATATATATATATATATATATATATATATATATATATATATATATATATATTATAATAGGCGTGTAAGATTTACATACCAGTTTACTTTTACTCATGTTTTAAGAATATGCTTATTGCCAATTATAATTTATTTTATCCTTCTACCCATTCCTCTTTTGTGATGTTTTATAATGATTGCTTGTACCCGAGTACAAAGCCGAAATTTTTCAGTTATATACATAAAAATTTTATCTATATTATATCATGGAAAGATAAAACATTCTCTAAAATGTTCAAGAGAGAGAGAGAGAGAGAGAGAGAGAGAGAAAGAGAAAATGTTCAAGAGAGAGACAGAGAGAGAAGAAGAGAGAGAGAGAGTTATTATACTGAAATTCCCGAAAACGCTATGACTGTAGAATCTCTTCTCCTGCAGCGTGTATATCCAGTGTGCACACCGGGTGGATTTAAAAAAGCTTTTTAAATTTTATTTTTCCTCGCGTACTGTATGGGAAGTGGAGGTAAACCTTTAAGACGAATATATGGCTGAAAAGGGCTCATGAAAATGAAAATTTCGGGTGATACTTCTGCTGATTTTCCTCTGGACATATTTGCTTCTCTTTTCCCACATTGCTTTTCCGTTCATTTCTTACCATTTTTGTCTTTGTTACGTGACTTCTTTATTTTATTGATGGTCATTTAAATTTGTGGAATCCGCCACGATTTAACCAAAGTTGTAGGTAAAGTTTCTTTATATATTTACCTTGACGTGCTAGTGTTGACCTGTTTTTCTAAAATAACATCCGTCTTTACGCGACATGTTTCTGTACTCTTCTAAATTAATATGTAGGTAAAGAATGAACTGTATAAATACATTTCACTTTATAGGGTCTTTCATGTATATATATATATATATATATATATATATATATATATATATATATATATATATATGTATGTATGTATGTCTATATACACACGTATAATATATATATATATATATATATATATATATATATTATATTATATATATATATATATATATATATATATATATATATATATATTGTATATATATATTATATATATATATATATATATATATATATATATATATATATATATATATATATATATATATATATATATGTTTGTGTGTGTTGTGTATACTATATTATATATATATATATATATATATATATATATATATATATATATATATATATATATATA
Organism: Macrobrachium rosenbergii; assembly: GCF_040412425.1. Lineage (NCBI taxonomy): Eukaryota > Metazoa > Arthropoda > Malacostraca > Decapoda > Palaemonidae > Macrobrachium > Macrobrachium rosenbergii. The sequence goes on along the minus strand of NC_089742.1, from coordinate 64,759,288 downwards.
TATATATATATATATAATATATATATATATATATATATATATATATATATATATATATACATATATTTACTGTATATAAACACATACCTGCATGCGTACATTCATATATGCAGACATACAGAAAGAGGTATATGAGGATTGTACTTGAGGACTGGAAACTGTACACTAATATCGGATTCCAAGATAAAGAGGGAAAGGGAACAGGGTATAAAGAGAGGAAAATAAAGAGTCGAATGCAAATCTTTTTGAAAAACAAAAGTCCGCCTTTTGAAGGAAAACAGGAATGAACAGTAAAATTATAGCGTACTATTGAAAAATCTGAATTTAATATTTAGATGTTGCTAATCATTATTTTTTCTCTGCACTTTTTCCGTATTAATTTTTCATACTTAGGCAGTCTAATGTGTGGGAACATAAGGGTCAAGAAAATTACTTTATGGTTTGCTTCATGAGAAATATCATGCATCTGGAAAGTAAGTTATGGTAGTTTTAACTAATAAACGTTTTAGGATATTGTCGCTTGTGATAATAGAGCCATGACTTGAACGTAGAGAGAGTGAGGCTACATGAACTCTAAAAAAAAAAGTCTTTGAATCAACAAAAATATTCTTAGTTACGTAACTATATTTTTGTTGATTCAAGAATATCAAATCAACAGAAAAAGCAGCCTCCCAAAACCTGAAGAATCATTCAAGTCCAAAACCGTTTTTGTTAGCAGGCGCGGGGGGGGTATTGGTTTTAGGCTTCGCATATTGCCTTATTTTTATTTATGTAACTCTGACCACAGCTTTATTTGAAAATGGCTGTACAGATAAGCTGACGAGAGGTATGCTCTGTTGGTTAATACCAAAATGTAACATTGCAATGGGATGAAAACTAAGTTCAGGAGAGGAGAGTTTTAATCATAGTATGAATTATGGGTCTCTCATTTTCATTCATGAACTCTCCCTGTCTTCAGCAGCTCACACCTGTAATATCTAACCAAATGGAAGGCCTCTGTATAGTGCTTTTAAACTGTTGTCAAGAACATTGCTAAATCTCAGTTGCTTTGTAAATGTTCAGTGATTATGCAACCGAAAATTATTAGCATGTGAGAATAGATTCTGGTTGATTGAAAGCCAAATTACCATACGTCATAGATATTCGCTTTCTTCACAAAACCGAGATTTTATAAATCCTAAGGAAGAAAGCCAGTGTATTCAAATAACTAAAAAATAAATAAAACATTTACATGATGTCTTGAGACAGTCACATATATTATAGAAATCCCCCCATTATTTTAATCGGTCAAGAGCAAGAATGACGTATTCAAGTCTTTATTGGCCATGAAAACCAGCAGCACATTTAAACGAATTCAAGACAGTAATTTGTAATTTGCTGGGAAGAACATGTATTACCTGCTGTCTCAACCCTCCACTGAGAAGTACGCCCCTTTTAGTTTTCAGTAAAAGAAAACTATTGAGGTGGCTTTGTCTGTCAGTCCGCACTTTTCTGTCATCACTTTTCTGTCCGCACTTGTTCTTTCCACCCTCAGGTCTTAAAAACTACTGAGGCTAGATGGCTTCAAATTGGCATGTTGATCATCCACCCTCCAATCATCAAACATACCAAATTGCAGCCCTCTAGCCTCAGTAGTTTTTAAAAAATTTTATTCAAGGTTAAAGTTAGCCATCATCGTTCGTCTGGCAACGATATAGGACAGGCCACCACCGGGTCGTGGTTAAAGTTTCAAGGGCCGCGGCTCATACAGCATTATACTGGGACCACTGAAAGCTATATCTATTTTCGGTGACCTTGATTATACGCTTTACAGTGACTCTAATTAAAGGTCTCTCTCCGAGATGAAGAAAAAGTAAGTCGAGGCGGTTATCGTTTATTCTTGTTTATGCGTCGTTGCGACCTTGTGGGGGACTTTCTTCTGTGCGTTTTAACTGCCTGTCAATTTGCATAGAAATGAGAATTTAGAGTATGGTTACGACTGCAGCCGAGGGGTTGGGGGAAGGCTTGAGGGGACCTCCTCCTATGGCATTCCTCGGGAAAGAAGGAGTATCCTGCAAATATAGGTTCACTTGAATTTAAGATTGGTAGCACTTGCTGGGATCACTTGCGTCGTATGTTAAGGGAGTGCTGCAGAAAGGGAAGGAAGTATGATGGCGGATTTTCTTCATTTATTGTGTCAGTAGTTTAGGGGGCAAATGATGTTTCATATGAAAAGCCTATCAGCACTTATTTAACATATAAAATTGCTTAAACTTCATCTCAAAGTTTTGCATAAGAAAAAAGTTTCAGGTTGCGCAAGTAACTTATATATGCATGCATGCATAAATACATGTACACACACATTGCGTGTATAATTTATATATATATATATATATACATATGTATGTATGAATGTATGTATTGTACATACACTGTCAAAGACACAGCATATATCTGAGTGAAAAGTAGTCATAAATAGCCCAGAATTTTCCGTAATGAACCATATTTGGCTTAATGAAATACTATATGGTCTCTCATGAAAGTTTATTTCTTGTTGGGAAGGAAGTGTTTTCAATTAAGACTATGCCAGGCCAGTATCTAATACATTAAGCTAGAGAGGCACACTCGGTATGAATTGTATATTTAATAATGTAAATGTGTAAAAGATGGGTAATTTATACATGCAAGTAAAAACTTCGGGTTAAGTGGAAGTGATGACAGTTGTATTTCTTTTGAAATTATATTGAAACAGTTGTATTTATTTTGAAATTATATTGAAACGTAATAGTTAATTTAACTATCGTGATGTTTTACTTTTTTTTTTTTTTTTTAAATGAGTGTAAACAGAGAAATTCTTTAGCCTCGCTTTAATTGAAAATGTTTTAACACCCTGGAATTGTAAGAGCCGTTTGTTAGAAAGCATTCAGCATAAATCTGTCTTATTTCTAAAAACAAATCCAAAATGGTAAAAACATCGGAAACCCGAGGTCTTTGCGGGATCCTTTTCCATGTACGTTTGCCCATTTCTCTGCAGTTATGAAATTTTCGGTCAGGATCCTCCGATCTGATAGATTCATGGATTTACAGTTTAGAACCGGAAAATCTTTCACTTGAAATTTTAGCTTGGGAGGCGACGAATTTACAGCATGTAATGCATCGCTCCAAATTCCTCGTAAAATGTTGCACATATGGACCAATTTGCAACCGGGTAGGTGCAGCCGTTTGCTAGGAGGGGAGAGATATATGCATACACTAACAAATTTTCTCACACACATAATTCACATTTTTTAGAAATTGTATCCTTAAGGCTATAGTCTTTAAGGAACAAATATATCCACTACTATGTTGCTTAGTCTCTCTCTCTCTCTCTCTCTCTCTCTCTCTCTCTCTCTCTCTCTCTCTCTCTCTCTCTCTCTCTATATATATATATATATATATATATATATATATATATATATGTATGTATATTATACATACATGCATATATACTGTACATATACATTGAATATCTTTACTCCAGAAAGTGTTTGCACGACAAAACCATCTACTGTACATATTCCGAATAACAAACTTTCGTGTCCCGTACCATTGGTGACATTTACTAGAGATCAGGAATGCAGAAGTTTGTGTTCGAAATGCGTGGTTTGTCATGTAAACATTGTTTTTATGGGCCTTTTCAATTTATATATATATATATATTATATATATATATATATATATATATATATATATATATATATATATATATATATTATATAATAATATATATATATATATCTAGATTATATATATAACATACTGTATATACACATCCTATCTATATCTATCTATATATATATATATACCTACATATATAAATGTGTATATATATATATATATATATATATATATATATATATATATATATATATATATATATATATATATATATATTTATATATATATATATTATACATTATAAGTAAGTGTTTCATTGTCTCATTGCTTTCGTCAACTTGTTGTATGAATTACACTTTATGTTTAGACAGCCAAGTCGTATAAGAATAATTGAAAAGTAATTAACTGAACTTCGTGTATCCTAGAGTAAAGGGATTTGTCTTTGATGAAAAAAGGGTAATTAATGTTTCAGACAGCGTAATATATCAGTAAGACAAAACAAATTGATTAACCTTAATTAAGTTGATCTCTTCCAGAATAGACACCATATAAACCCTTTCTATTGCATAGGTAATTAAAGCGGTAGCAGCAGAATGTAAACCAAATAGTTCGTACATAAACCCATTATTAAAGAAATAGAATTAGAATATTAATATTAATTTTTTATTGAAGTGTTTTGGTGTATTTGCTTTACGTTTATTTGAAATATTTTTTGCATTTTTTCTTAAATTCATGGCCCAGTGGGATGGGCATCCAAATATCTTGATTTATCCATGGGCCGAAGAAAGTAAAATAAAGATAGAGAATAAAATTTATATGTCATGACCACCAAGTCAGCGATTTATCCGCGTCTAAAAAAATTTAAGGTTACAAAACTGAAGTAGGAAGGGTCCAGGGATTTCCTGAGCTAAAGACTGTAAAGGGACAGACAGAGTCATCACTCTACATCCCGAAACGATAATATTTTGTTTTTCAGTGCGCAAGTCCCGAAGTATCATTTATTTTGACATAACACTGTGATTCGTCTTTCGTGGTGGGAAGAATTAAGTATTCCACACCAGGCCTTTTTATTCCTGTGGACCCATACTGGCTCAAGGCCGGCTTACTCTGAACCACCCAACCAACAGTGATGTAAATCTAACCAGTTGTAGTGTCTCAGGATTAGTGAAGGATCAACGTCGGAAAATTTTCAATGTTTACTGTCTCATGCATATGGTATTTCGATACGAAACAGTGTATGCAGCTCCTTTCGGCTCCTATCTGCGCCCACTTTGTAGCCTTTTACTTCACATTCATTTCCATTTCCTGTCTTTCGAATTGAAATGAAAACGATTGTAAAGCAAAAGGCTAAAAAGTGGGAGTAGCTTGATATCCTACCTCTTTAACTATTACTTCCTGTGCAACAGTGGGGTTTTCTCCCAGCTCCGGCTTTAGAGCCTTGTAATTCATCTTGTTTATTTTATGGAGGTCTTACTCCAACTCCTTCTCGCTGTCTAAAACGCTGAATGGCTTAAAGTGCCCCGGCGCTTGCCTTTATACCATAGATATCTAGAAGTTTCTGCTGACCAAAATGTGTTACAGTAAAAATGCACAAACCCGTTGAAATATCCTGTGAGCAGTTTTTCTATGAGACTCTAGTAGTAATTCATATTTGATTTCACCTGCCATGTCATCTCAGTATCCCTTACATTGACAATATGAGGGAATTCCCATCGTCCCCTCCCCCTTTTCACCCTCTTTGTACTGATCCGTACAAATTTTCCCTTGTGGGTTGATGTTATCTTTAGTCGTGCGCGCTGGTAGCATTTTCTTGGCTCCTTACAGTGTAACGTTTAGCTATTCATTTTCTTGATTAACGACTGTGTTTGCCAACTTGACGGGTAGCAAGCCATAAGTGGCATCTCCGTTCGTAAGAGATAAAGTCCCTGATGTAACTGAGGTATTTTCTCCTCTAGAATGAAGATTGGCGGAGGGCTCGAGTTTTATATATATTCGAAGGAAGGGGCGAGCCTCATTCATTCATAAAAAAAGATAACCGTTTGACAAATACGATTCAATATTCATTTTTGGAAGACTCGGTTGAGAACTAGACTTCTGATGCGACCCCTTGGAGTAATATGGTGAGAATAGGAAGAAATAGAGCGAGAGGAGGAGGTGGAGGAGGAGGAGGAGGCGGAGGCGTAGGGTACAGTCGTCGTCTTCATGATGTCACATCTGTCTTTAGCCCTGCCTGAGGGGAACTTCGGGAAGAATAGGAGTCCCAGAGGGGAACGACTGATAGTATAATACTCACTTAAGGTGAACGAAGGATGGTATAGGGCTGCCAACGGGAAACAGCTGGTAAGGCTGGTGGAGTATGGTTCCATTGCCTAGCAAAAAAAAAAAAGGAGGGAGGAGAAAAAGGAACATGGGCTTCAGTTAAAAGCCGGTAACGGACACTTTCCCAGTGGTGCTCTGCTTGAGAGATCCTCATTTTTGAGAGGACACGAATACGTATATCGTAAATTCTTTAGAAATAAATCTGAAACAAAACGAATAAAACAACTGAAGGAGGTGGGCATTCCTAATACTCTTAAAAGTTGATATTGATTTCCTTACATACTTCGATACAAATGAATTTCCCAGTGCACTCTAAAGCCAAATTAATTTACACAATGATTTTCTAAGTATGTTGGCATCATTTACAAATTATTGTTTTATTATTTATAATAATGTCGATCGTTTGTGATTTGAAAAGCAAAGCAAATCTTTCTCTTGAATTTCAATTAAAATTTCATTTCTAGGCGACTTTACGCCGAAACATTTTTAACTCGGCACAGGCACAAGAACGTTTAATTTTCTCGACAGAGACTAAGGAAACAAGAAGAAGCGTCTTCGGATTTAAAGAGCCGCTATCTTTTTGACTGCAGGTTTATTCACAGACAATTTCCCAAAAGCAAACTTTTAATGAGGAAGAGAGACAATTCCTCGAAGCAGTAAGATGACCTCAAGTCCCAAAGAAGAAAAAAAAGAGAGAAAGAAACGGAAGAGAATGATTGAAATAAGACGGACAAAATGAACGTTGCGTTACTCAAATTCGTGCCCTTTGTGTTTCAACTTTTAAGACCAGACTGGAAATGAAAATCTTTTATGTAATAAAATATGCTGACCGGAACGGAGATTAATGTGTAATTTACTATGAAACTAAATAAGAAACCTTAAAAATAATAACCCTAATGGATAATAATTTTACATCAATTATTGATTAATGAAACAAATGCTGTTACAGAATTTTACTTAACGGTTTATTCAGAGCGAGAGATTAAGGGTGCTCTTGAGGAAAAACGGTCACACACAGAGAGAGAGAGAGAGAGAGAGAATGGGCTCAGGTGTCTTGGTTAGATATAAGAAAGCGATCTGTACGAACACCACTTGACTAGAGTTGCTCCAAATACATAGCACCTTCAAGCAAGAGGATATACTGTAAATTGAAGGGTTCTGGCCGAACGTATTTCCAAATTGATTGGTGCAAGAACTGTTTCTGAGGCGATATCTACACATGAAAGGTATCAGTGTGCATTTATTAATTACGCGATGGACTATAGGAATTTAAAGGAGTCGGCTGCGTCTCGTAAGTATCAGTAGACTCGCTTTAAGTATTCCATCATCGTAGGATGAGGAACTCAATTATAAATCTCTCTCTCTCTCTCTCTCTCTCTCTCTCTCTCTCTCTCTCTCTCTCTCTCTCTCTCTCTCTCTCTCTCTCAATAATCAAAAAGAAATACTGATACATCCCCGGTCTCAATAGTTTTGGATTATTAAAGAAAATATCTTGAACCCCAGTCACTAATACATGCAAAATATAAATTTTAATGCCGTCTATATAAATAAATCCGATGTACTTTTTTCAGTCTAAAGTTATTCCGCGTTCACCAATATCAATGGAACTTTCTCTGCTCTCGTTTTTCTCGTTTTCCGTAATACACTTTCTTTATGGTAATTTCACTTTTTTTTTTTTTTGGGGGGGGGGGGACTTTTAGAAAGAAAAATCAAGTGAAAATGTCGTAAGCCGCGATGGATTGCTTAGGTACTTAATCTGACTTGATGTTGGTAATTCGAAGATATATATTTGAAAAGTTTTTGAAAGTAAACTTAAGATTATTGGTTCAGGTAAGTATATTCTACATGCAGTTAAATTTTAGTAAATCAATAATGTTTATGCTTTGCCGTGTTACATTCTTTGAAATTGATAACAGTTTTACATAAGAAAATTTAAGAGAAAGCTTTGTTAGAATATTGGATAACAAATTATGTCTTATGGAATTCACTAAATGTTCTGATAAGGTTTCTTCTTTCCAGTGTTTCTCCATAATTATTTCGTAACTGGGTTTTTACATTACCATGCTAAAAGTTACCTCTCTCTCTCTCTCTCTCTCTCTCTCTCTCTCTCTCTCTCTCTCTCTCTCTCTCTCTCTCTCTCTCTCTCTCTCTCTCTCATAACATCTAACATCAGCACTTTAGCTGACATTCTCATCTGAAGTCATTTCCGCAGAGAAATTCCCTCCCAAGTGCTTTTTTTTTTTCAACCTGAGTTTTACGGTTCCATCCCTTTATTCCAGCTTACAAACTTTAATGACTGCGCTAAGCAGCTTACTGACGGTGTGCGAATACAATATGCAAGTAAATTAAATCCGAGAAAAAAAGGGAAGTTTACGACACAGTTGCTGAAGTGATCTGGAATGAAAAGAGATTTATAAACAGCAAAAGGACAATCATATATGCGATTTATTGCACTTGAGTAGCTAAACATTTGGGAATATAGCCTATGTAAAAGTTTTGCTGTATAAATGCAAACACTCACACAAATTATATATATATATATATATATATATATATATATATATATAAATATATGTATATATATATATATATATATATATATATATATATATATACACACACCATACATATATACACATATATATATACACACACCTACTTGCATATATGCATATATAATATTTGCGTGTACTGTGTTATGGCCAATATTTCCTGTCTGTCGGTGTGATTTCTGTAATTTATTTGTTGATCCAAACGAGGTCTTCTACGAAGAGATGTCGAGAATTTTGTGGCTGCTTTTCGTTGTTGTAAGCACTTCGTCCTCATTTTGGTGTGCTGGCATCACTATGAAGGTTTTGAAGCACCTTTAAGTTGGCTGTTTTACGGGTTTTTGGTGGTGTCTCAGTATAGGCGGAAAGCAGAAATTAAGTGAAATTATGGATGAGTTGATGCGAGGGAATAAAATTTACCCATCACCACTCCCCACATGCAGACATCTTCCGATTACAGCAGTTAACAGTAACGAAGGTAATAAGGGCCAGAAGATGCTGGATGGACTTCGCAGTATTGCTTACTCCACATGGGAACAAAGAGAAACTGTTAATATCAACTAATAGTGGCTGTATTATGATGATACTACTGAAAATGTCATTAAAACCATTTACGCTCCGCCTTCCTCAGCGGCATTTCATATGTGAGAGTACAATGAAAGGTTTCAACTCTGTTGTGGTGAGGATTGCACATCGAGGCCCTCCCGTTAATTATGACGTAATATTATGCTTTTTGTCGGAACATAGATCTCTCTCTCTCTCTCTCTCTCTCTCTCTCTCTCTCTCTCTCTCTCTCTCTAGTCTCAGCTGCTTCTACTGCTGAGGTCAACGTAGGCATACTGGATTTTGTGGACTTTCCTATACCATTCTCCTCACTAGGGATTTGTCTAGAGCGCCACTATTGCACCACGAGGAAGAGAGGAAGAACACACTAGTGTGATGTAAAGACGAAAAGTGAAAAGAAAGGAAAATTTGATAAAGAACTATATCTAGGCGGGAAAGGTACATACCCCAGAGTTCGAAACGTTGTATGGTGAAAGTATTGCGAATTGAAACAAGTACAGCGATAGATACAGTCACCAAAGCAAAACGTAATAAAGGGAAGATAATGAACCCTGTAATTGCTCTTAGCTTTGCACTACTTGAGGATCTGAAAGAACTGGAAGTTGCGTCAACGAAAGTGTCAAAAACAACAAAAATGAAAAGAAAGCCGTGGAATCCACAACAAACTATTGTTAAGTTTGGATAAGCCCCAGCAGACTGGCACTTTATCATATGTATTGCTTTTTGATTGGCGGCCATTTGGGGCAAATTGTGTCAAAGAGGTTGCCAATATGATATGTAACACAGTTACTCGCGGATAGAGAAAAATTCGCTGTTTGAAAGCCGTAGTGTAAATATTTTCTGCTTTTTATATTCGTGTTCTTTTGTTTGCTGTTTTGTAGAGGTGGAGTGGAAGTATAATTAGTGCTTTTACATAATTAATTTGTTGATTATTGGGAGCAGAGCCTTACATTTTTCATGTATGTATTGTAAAGATGATATCTGTTTCCTTGTTAATGAAAATTAATGGGTTACGGAGCAGCAGAGTATCACACCGATAATATAATAGATAGTTTTACCTTTCCTTTATTATTTAAGCAGTCTGTTTACATTCCAGGATATTACGTTGTTTTTCTTGGACGAGCGTTCCAAAGCGTACCTTACAAATTTATTAATAGGAAAGAACGTTTTGTATGAATTCAGTAGAACTATCCAAAGGAGATGTCTCGACACATACAACAAACCATACGAACACATTTAACGATTAAATATCCACGAACACACAAGGTATTTTAGAGAGAGAGAGAGAGAGAGAGAGAGAGTGCATGTATGTGTACACTTGAGGTAGTGTTGATAAAAATAATATATGCTATTGTAAAATAATGATCCAAAATATTCCGCTTTTCCATATAGCGGAAATCCCTCATAAATATCAACAAACTGTTAATGGCACTGCTGACGACTTCGCTACTCCGCATTCGCCTGTAATCAGCTTTCTTCATTTGTTGATTTAGATTTTTGCTGTCTTAGTACCATCCATTCCCTCCGCCATGCCCACATTCACTCTAGTTCTATCGGAAATGGCAAGTTAAATAAGTAAGTGAAAATGATACAGTAATTTGTTGGTAATGAGGAAACTAAGAAAACGCGGAATGAATGATTTTAGTATATATATATATATATATATATATATATATATATATATATATATATATATATATATATATATATATATATATATATAATATATATATTGGAAAGATTTGGTATTGCTTATTCATTTTCATGGTAATATTACAAGTTTAGTTGTATATTTAATAAGATTGAGGTAAATTAAGTAACTTTTTTTTTTATAAAGTCAATATTACAGATTTAGTTGTAGATTTAATAGGTTCCAGATGACGCTGAGTAATCATAGCTTGGTTAAATTGCTGTCTTGTAAAAATTGTTATATATATATTACTTTATTACCAGCCGTGTAAGTTATTATTTAAAATTTCTTACAAAGGTGTAACTTTCATCATGTAGCAGACAAATGGAAGTAGTGTTAGTATTTGTTTGTTTATATATATATATATATATATATATATATATATATATATATATATATATATATATATATATATATATATATATATATATATATATATATATATATATATATATATATATATATATATATATATATATATATGTATATATACATAAATATATATATTTATATATAAGAATGTATATATACATATATATGTATATGTATATACAGTATATACACACTTATATAAACAAGTCACGTGCTGTTGTCATTATAATCATACATACATGAGCGTAAACGTGTATAAGTCTGAAGTCGTACTTTTCAAGTGAATATGGGAACAATATTTAAAATTTCGAAACCCAGCTGTGAGGCAGAATGTAAATGCGCCTAAATCTTTACCTATTCTTCAACAGTCCAAGAGCCTCCTGGCCTTCAGATGGATATTACATATCGAAGCATCCTTGATTCTCTCACCGTAATTTCATGTTCGTGTGACGCCATCGTTATTGTTGTTTCTAACTGGTGTTGCTGGCTCGAATTCTGTGATAAGATAACTCGTTCTAAAGGCGAGTTTTATTAGTTAAAACATGAATCGAATAAAGAAGGCCTAAATGGATTCTAGACTTTCATGTTTAGGAATATGTAAATATTATCGTGAATGAAAACGTATGTGATTTGTTGACAGATTGAATTGTTTTTTCATATCTCCATGCATAATTTTTTTCTTCTCTCTCTCTCTTTGTTTGTTTATGCGTGTTGTGTCAGTCAACTAATCGTTTATTTGCCAGCAGGTCGATAAAATGAGTTAGGTAATTTGCGATGTTATTTCAGTTTTATTAGGCTTTCATCCTTTTATCCTTCACGTATATTACCTTACTTTTTTTTAATTAAGAATAACATTTCGATTGTGTTTGGTCCGATTTTGCTCATTGAAAATACCTTTCCATTTATATGCATTCAGTTTTTGTCCATTTTTGTGAATCCCACTTCAGTGTTTTGTGATATAGGTTAATATTTGATTAAAAACTTTCATCACTTATCTATGCTATGTTGTTAATGTTCATATTCATAATTCCCCTTGTTATCTCTCGTTTCTCTGTGTCCATTGTTCAGGATACCGCTTCAGTCGTTGATAATTGGTGTTTGTTCATTGATCGAAATAGTGCATTTGCTGTTAATAATTTATTTCAGTCCATTATTGAGAATTTCACCTCCAGGTTTTGTTTACGTTTGCCCATTAATCAGAACAATAACTTCCAGTCTGTGTTGTTTTTTTATCTCATTCATGGTCTCATTTTGGCTGAGCCACGTCAATTTCTGTGCATGTGTTTATTACTTAAAACTCAGCATTGTATTATTTTGAGTGCGTCACTTTTTTTTTTGTCATGGTTTACCTTTGTTCGTTATTCAGGAACCTACTCCTCATGTCTGTGGAGTGAGTGCATTCATAACTCAGAATCCAAATTCCAGAGCCTATGTTCAGTCTTTTCTAATGCTCTTAAACCCATCTTTATTGTTTGTGATCCTAATGAACCGGCCACTTTAGTCGATAAATTTGTTTTGAAGATCCTGCCTCCATTGCCCTTGTCATGTCATAGTCCGTTATTCTGGGTCCCTTTTCCGGAGTAATGTCTTTTTTATTTCCATTATTCTGAATCCTCCTTGTCTTATCTGTGTAACGTTTTTGCCAACTGGTCAGAATCTCGATTACAGTCTGTGCGAGGTCCTTCTTTGTCTTTCATCCCAGAATCATTCTGCATTAGTGTACGGTATTCTTTTGTCCATCGAGTGAAATCCCACTTCTGATTTTTAAGGTAAATATTCGTTTGTGATTTAGAATCCATTTCAGTTGACCCTGCTGCTCTTATGTTCAGAATCTTGCTGCCTTCGTCCTTGGGTTGTGTGTCCATTATCTATTCTCAGTTTCATTTCCCTTTGGATTCTCTTGGTACTTTATTGAGACTCCTTCTCGTGTCGATGGCCTGGTGCCCTAATTATGAGGCTTGGAATTAGATTTCCTAATATATAAATAAAATATTACACTGAAGTCAGTTGCTTCCGCTCATGTGGGAAAACTTGCTTTCTAAATTGGTTAGGATTTCACGTGTATTTTTGTTATTTGTTTTTCCTTTATCACAGTCCATTTTAGAATATTAGCAGATGGTTTTGTGAATAATTTCATTAATTAGTTTCTTTTGAAATCATAAATAGAGTCAAATGAATTTTCCATAAAACAATTCATATTATATTAGGTTGCCAACTCGCAAGTATATTTGAATTTTTTTTTAGTAAATGCTTTCGTTGGCATTTCTTTTCAGGGAACAGAGGAATTATGGCGGCCTCAAATTTTTAAAAGCAAATATTCAATAGCGGCCAAGTCATGTAAGTAGAACATTGTCTTACTACTTCCATCTGTTGATATAATGAATGGAAAGGTACCGATTCATTTTTTATGTGAAATGTTGCTCTAAACGTGCTCTCTATTCCGATTATTTCCGAATTTATTCTGTTCCTGTAATGATTTGACATATTATAACCTACTTGCGACTATGTTACCTTCGACTGTCACCAAGAAGGATGCGTACCTAAACTAAAATATCCCGTTTCAACTAACACGGGTACCGTGATCACTTTCAATCAGTAAAAATAAGGTAACGCCTAGGAAAATTTCGAGCAGATTGACGTAAACAGCTTCGTATTATAAATAGTTCCTAAAAACATCCACCGTTATTTTTTCGTTTATTTCCTGTTCGCATTCGTGGCTAGTTTCAACAGAGTCCTATTTGTGGAAGCGCTAAGTGTGTTTGTTGGGTGTTTTTGTTAACTGATCATTTGTTCTGTATTTTTTATGTAACATACACGTAAGTTTCCGATCCGCATGAAAGCAGCTGTCCGTTGCTTGGTAGGTAAAAACTATCATTTCTATGTTTCGTCATATCCAGGTATATCGTAATTGTGTTTATGTAGGCCAAGGATTCTCCGCTCCAGAGGGCATGAAAAGTCATTAATACTGATTTTTTTAGAGTATAGAATGGGTTTCTTGACTTTTTAGTTCCCATTGTTAATGCATTGAATGGAATATATTTTGAATGGCCTGATGAGAAAGGGAGCGAAGAAAGATGCAATAGGTGATCTGTCAGTGTCATTAGTGGTGTGTCCGTCATCTCCTTTTAATTATATCTGACCTCAGTTTTACATCACAGATATGTGCCGTACATCAGTGTTCAATCCCTCGAAGAATAAACGACTAGAGCCCGTTTATTTGAAAGCAGTGAATTTGGTACCAAGGTACTGTAGTGTGAAGGTTGTGTTGGCTGGGTCGCATCCACGATGTAAAAAGGGCAGTGGGCCAGCATCTTCATTCTAAAAAAAAATTGCTGAGAAACTATAAAGTTATCACAACTAGGGTCATCCCGTTAAAGAGAAAGAAAGATGACATATATATTTATTTTAGACATATATATATATATATATATATATATATATATATATATATATATATATATATATATATATATATATATACATATATATATATATATATATATATATATTTATACACACACACACACACACATATATATATATATATATATATATATATATATATATATATATATATATATATATATATATATATATATATATATATGCTACAAACATCGATTAAAATTGAATTACTGTAAATTGGAGTAATTTGTACCTAAGGGAATTTTAAACTAAAGTGCAACTGCACCTCTCAGGATCCAGTCGACCGTGTATTGCTGTATCTAAAACCAAAGGCCCAGGTTCAGATCTTCTTCGGGGAAGATACGTTTACGAATTAAAATTCCCCTTGAGTGTAAGTAATCTCCGAGTTTTAGAGAATTTTATATCAGATATATATGTGCCAAATGTCATACACATACATACATACGTGCAAACACACACTTGCACACTAATTCACGAATACAAATATAGTGTGGTAGCCTACATGCAAATAAAGAAGAGAGGAATTATGAATAAAGAATGGAAGAAAACACGAAAAACAGAGGTAAATAAAAGAATGTTATCTTCCTGCAATATGGGTACAAATCGATAACTATCCTCTAGCTCTTCTCGTTGTCTAGGGTTAATAATGAAATTGATAATGTTGCTTAGGGTAATACTGTACATAAATGAGCAGCACTGTTTTCTTTCGTGTACGGGGAACAGCATATGATTGCGAATTCAGGGTGCTACGACCTTACTGCTTCCTGTTCCTTACACAAGATGAACTTTCATAACTATTATGTATTATAGTCGTTATTACTACTTAGATTTTATCTTTTTACCAACTTAAAATGGTCACTGAAGGCGGGCTTTCAATTTGTGTACTTTATGTACACAACATCTAGACATCTATCCTTTTATGTTTTTCTTAAGAATTTTTATACCCTAAAGCTGTTTTTATATATTAGTTTTGTTTAGGATACCTAAATGATTTCATAATACTTCATGTTCTCTCTCTAACATTTCCTAGGAACCAGTGAGCATGGAATAATAAAATCTCAGATAAAGAAAAGTATGGATCGTTTAACAGTAT
This sequence comes from Macrobrachium rosenbergii, assembly GCF_040412425.1. NCBI lineage: Eukaryota > Metazoa > Arthropoda > Malacostraca > Decapoda > Palaemonidae > Macrobrachium > Macrobrachium rosenbergii. The sequence continues at coordinate 64,743,639 of NC_089742.1, read as the reverse complement.
TGAATACACATGCAAGTGCAAGTAACACAACAGGATTTTTGTTCATGGGTAACTAACAAACACGGAAAACGAAACAAAATTGAATAACGAAAGAATAAATCTGAAAGACAGCTGGTTTGAATATACTTTTGACATAAAACCATACTTTAGAACATATCATGAAGAGGAAATAGATTAAAGTCAGCACGAATTCAAACACCATACTTTAGAACATATCTTGAAGAGGAAATAGATTAAAGTCAGCACAGATTCATCTTGTATGTAAATCTAAGAATTACTTACAATACAAGGGTGATTTAATTCACGATTTTCTCTTCTGGGGAAACAAGAGAGGAAGTAGTTTCCGTTGCTTAATCGTTGCTGTCTCCACTGGCCCTTTTCGAGTTTGTTTTATCGTGGAATTGAAGATTATAATCATACTAACAGCTTAATTTTTTATTAAGTATTCATTGCATGAAACATAAACTAACATATTTACAGAAATATCAACAACCTTTTACGGCTGCTGTTACTTTAATACAGATCTTGTATAATACAACGTCTACTATGTAGTATTGTAAAAAACATTACAACAATGCCCCGTTTTATCGCAAATGATCTGAAAACTTGGTCTAATTCATTTTGTTGCCACCCCGTCTAATTGGAAAGAGCCGTATGGTGAATTAAATGGCTGTCAGTGCCATATTGTTTTCAGGGTACTTTTAGCCTAGCTCTGTGTCTCTGTTCCTGTTCCGTTCTTCATCTTTTTATCCACTCTCTATTACTTCTTTGTGCAACTGTGGGGATTGTCTTCCAGTTTCGCCTTTAGATCCTTGTATTTCATAACCTCTATTTTCTGGATCTCTTTATATTGCTATTTAACCACTAACTTTTTTTTAAATCTGTCATTTTTTTTATTTATCTAAATATTAATTCCGTGAAATTTGTTCCTTAGCACCCCCCCCTCTCCATTATCCCCTCATTGCCTCCTCACCCACGCGGTCTCTGTTTTCCCCTGATCTTCAGTGGTGCTGGTAAGTCTTCTTCACGTTTGAATGGTAGGGGTGCTGCTTCTCCCGTGGCATACTGATGGCAAAATCGTGGTGTCTCGGGAGAGTTTTCTTGCGTATTCTGTTGTCAGCGGAATACAAACACAGGGAATGCTAGGGTTTATCACATGCACGTGCTGTACTGATAAATAATGTTGGCAAAATATATCATGACGTCATTGCGTTTCGAGTTGTTCACGAAAATCTTTCTTTTTAATGTAACGTATACCTCGTTATTTGTAGATCGATTTTCTTAAGTTATCTTATGTTTTATACATATTTCTCTTTTTTGTACTAAACGTAAGAATAAGCAACTAAGACCAGAACCAAGGAGGAATTTTTCTAAAAAAATGCAAGTGCTCTGTGTATATGAGGCAACTTTATTTTTTCGGCTGTTGCATGAAAGGGGCGTACTCCCTTTGTTGTGATCGACGTATGTATTGCCAGATTTGTATCAGGTCCTCAGAAGAAATGAAACTAGTATATATTGCCTATGTATATTACACCAGTGTCATAAAGCAGCCTTCTGTATTCGTGGTTATGGATTTTCATAAGGTGACTTTAATCTATATTGTAATTTATTTTACAGAGTTTGAATGTTTTCAAGGGGTTGTAGAATGTTACAGCTTGCTTATATTATTAAAGTTTGAAAATATATCCATTTGTCCATTGCAGTCTTTAAGGTTTTTATCGGTTACTTGAGTTTTAGAAAGTATATATTTGCTCGAGTGGGGTATGTTATAGCTGTTTTGGTGATGAAACCGCATACCATTCACAGTTTTTAAATCATGATTTGTATGTATAACGTCAATTTTATGTTAAAGCGTTGTTGAATACGCTTTCACAAGCGGGTCTACTTTAATTAGAGGTCCTGCTTTAGCCTCGACCGTATTGTAGATTAAGTAATGTGGTTGTGTTTGTTTGGATGCTTAGTATTTTATTAATACAAATGACCTATTTTCCAGAGAAGGGTAGTAGTTTTTTTTCTCTCTTAGGTTCCTTGCTGAACATGATAAACCTGTGTTTGCAGACGAGCAGGAATTTCTTAGTGCTTTATTTTAATTGTGCTTGAAAATGTCATCGTTGTGCAATTAGGTTAACCATTCCACTCGGTTAAAATATCTAACTTTTCATCTGACTGATCTAATGGGCTGAAAAGGAGGGCTTTGTATCATCAGGAGGAGGCTATGCCATTGTCAGATGCACAACCGTGTCGTGTTTCTGGTGGTTTATTATTTATTACTCTGGGAATTTCATGAATGATAGAAGTTCAGACATGATGAAGATTTTCTTCGAGATGTGGTAGGCAAATTTCAAAAGAAATGCTTACGAGCTCAGCTAACGATAGCCTGCATCTGTTCTGTGTGCGAGATTTGGGAAAAAGGTTAACCGACTTTTTTTTCCCCTCGTAAGGCAAGGAAATCTCCTTCGCTATCTCCAGTCATGTAAGAAAACTAAAAAGTGTCTAGTCTTGCTGCTGTGGATGATAAATTGTGGAATATTCAGAATGACGCAATGTGATCTTGTAAAAAAGAATCACTATTAATCGGTGCCTACAACTCTGGTGTTCAGTACTAGTGGTCGTGATTTTTTCTAGAGCTGTATTTCCCTCCTAGTAGATTGAGCTGCTTAAAAAAAAAGGGCGTTTCTTGACGTGAACCGAACTTGCTGCTAACACGGTCATAGGTAATGGATAATCAAGTACTCATTTATAAATTCTCTAGTGGTTCATACGCGGACCAAACCTGGGTCTTAACATTAGGATAAATCTTCATAACAACGACTTCTCTCAGAGGCGGTAAGAAGAAAACTAAGATGTCACGAGTTGATGAAATAAGGTCGCTGCCCACTTCCACCTCCGTGACGGATGCCAGATGCCACCAATTCCTTGCATAAACAATTCTTGTTTTTTACCGGTTTCCAGCTGGCGCCAGAAGATTTATCCTAATGTTAAGACCGCAGGGTTGTTAGCTATGAAAAATACAAATTAATTTAAATTGTGAACATTGAATAAGACTAGCTGCACTTCGTATTTCTTTTGTTTTGTCGTCTTCGTATTATGTTATGTTCATTGCTGAATTTTATTTTATCGAATTCTTCAAACGAAAGCTGGTAGATGGGATTGGTAACCTTTGAAAGGATAAATCTTCTAAGTATTGCTTACGTTGCTCGTAATATTTCACTGCTGTCCTTCACAAAGAATCGTTATGTGGATTTTTTAAATTCAAAAGACGCATCACAGGCGAAATAAAAGTTGTACCAATTACTTTACAGGTTTTATATCTCTGGCGCAATGAATGCATTGCTTTATTTTTGGACAAAATACCGCAACAGTGATTGGTGAGCTGACGTGGGCTGTCATTAGTTTTGTAACAGCTGACTAGAGTTTGGTTGGTTCAGAGCCCACGCGCTAACACATTCAACCTGACATTTTATCCCCCTACAGTGCATGGATCCAAAGGATGTTAACCATCCTGTTCTGAGCAAGTCTTTGGGAATGAGTTTGCTAGAGCCCTGCCACTCTCCTTACTGGCTGCCATCCAACCTAGTCGACTTACCACCAGGAACCTCTGTCACTGGTCAACGGGCTTCATTAAATTTATAGGGAAACTCTCTCAAAAGTCGGTCCCCTTCTGTAGGATTCAGCTCTTGGTATCCCACTGGGTGAGATAAAGTTGTATCTACTGAGCTATGAAGGTCCTTACACACAAATATGAGTATATAGATATACATATATAAATATATTATATATATATATATATATATATATATATATATATATATATATATATATATATATATATATATATATATATATATATATATATATATATTTATATTATATATACACACACACACACACACACACACACACACATATATATATATATATATATATATATATATATATATATATATATATATATATATATATATATATAATATATATAGCGAATTAGAAATAAACGAGAACACAGTTGGAACAAATAGATAATTTGTAAAGTTAACGAAGAATGTTCGTGTAAAATGTAAATTTAAAATGATTATTCGGAACCATAAGCTAAAGCGAGACATCTAACAAACAGACAAAATACAACAATTGAGTGTATTCCTTGCCGCCTCCTGTCCTCGGGAGGGGAGAGAGTTTAACAGTGAGTTAAACCCCAAACCATTTGTAACTAAGACATGGTGACCTGCAGGTACTGTGGCGGAAAACCCACCCGCCGCCTCTGCAACAACAACCCAGCCATGCCGAAGATAACACCTGCCGGACCGGCAAATCCTTTGAGCCTGCCAGTTTATGTCGAATTTGATTAAGATATCTTCGGGGGGCCATTGCCTGCTTTGGTTCCGAATTGAGCTTCCCCAGTCTTGATCAGGAACTTTGGGTTCAATGTTAAGTTGTTTTGGGGATAACGGGGAGTTTTGTTATTTTATACATACATATATATATATATATATATATATATATATATATATATATATATATATATATATATATATATATATATATATATATATATATATATATATATATATATATATATATATATATATATATATATATATATATATATATATATATATATATATATATATATAGAAATGAACACAAGGGAACGTGTGTGTGTATGTGTATATATATATACATATATATATATATATATATATATATATATATATATATATATATATAATCAGTAAGCTACAAACGTCCTTTAATATCCAATTCGCTCTACGTCAGAATAATATATTTTCATATAAACGTCCTTTAATATCCAATTCGCTCTACGTCGGAAATAATATATTTTCATATATGTTACCGAAGGGGAATTTTTTAGTTTATAATAAGTTCGTTGTCCCGTGGGCTCGAACCAGCGAAGGACAAGAACTCAGGACTACAGTGGACGCATTAACCCATCCGGCCAGCAAGTGAGGTATAAGTGGATATCGGCTCCCATATACAAATGCCCCGTCGAACTCAGGTGTTTGTATTTAGAGACGATATCCACCCACCTCTGCCATGTTGACCGTGTAGTGCGTTTGTCACACGCAGCCACATTATGACTTTTTATCACATCACCGTGATTCATATACAATCAGTAAGCTACAAACGTCCTTTAATATCCAATTCGCTCTACCTCGGAAATAATATATTTTCATATATGTTACCGAAGGGGAATTTTTTAGTTGATAATAAGTTCGTCGTCCGTGGGCTCGAACCAGCGAAGGACAAGAACTCAGGACTACAGTGGACGCATTAACCCATCCGGCCAGCAAGTGAGGGTTATTCTCCATAAAGATGCAAATTTCTTTACGTCTCTTAATCTTTACATAGTACAGACATCCTCCATGTAAGCTGGAATGGGAAATCACCTACTTTTCCTAATCTGGGTAATGTGGATTACTTGTAGGAAAATATGCTAATTAGTAGGAGCGTGTAGTCTTCGGTGATATACGAGTTTGATTTTTTGCTCAGTTCATTAATTCATTTTCAGTTTTGAATGCCCAGGAGCAAGAGAGATTACTTTATGGTGTTATATAAGCTAGTATGTAATTCACTCATTTTTAACGAGGACTAATTACTATTATTCATAGTTTTGTGTTAGTATATCATTTGTAGTCAATATATTTTACTGAAGTTTATGCGCGGAAGGAACTATGTAAGAATTTCAAGGTAAACCTGCGCTTTCAGGGTCTTTTCATTATTAAAGATTTTTCAATATTAACACCTAACAGAACATATTTGAATCGTCTTACCTATGTTTGCTTGTTCGTTATCTTCGACTGATATCAGGAAAGCATTCACATGACAGTCCTACAGCATGTCTCTCTCTCTCTCTCTCTCTCTCTCTCTCTCTCTCTCTCTCTCTCTCTCTCTCTCTCTCAGAGAGACAACGAGATAAAGAGATTAGACAAAATTATGTGTATCAAACACGTTTGGAATTCACATCTATAAAGAAAATTGTAGAATGTGAAATTCCTTTACTAGCTATGCAAACTGTAATTTTTCATACAAAAAATAATTCTGGAACGATAGTATTTACGTACAGTATTTTTGTTCTACGATTCTATTTAAGATTTATATAGTGTGATAATGAATAATTTTAATATGAATTGTAAACTAATTTAAAATGTTCTTTGTAATCCTGTTTTCAGGTGTTTTAATAGGTTAATTTTTGACGCTAGTATTATCGCATTTTTTTTATATAAAGCCATATTAATATTAAACATATTTTTATTTCTTTCCCATACCTAATAATTACATTTTGAGAAGCTTTTTAGTTAAAACTCAAGACCTATGAATTATTTCCATATTCCGTGCAAGACATCACCATCGCTAGAGACGTATCGTATTATGAGAATGTGAATATTTTATCATTTACAAAGTGTAGTATTCTAAATGTGTTCAAGTAAACAGAGTGACGTGGTGATTCATTTCTTAATAGCGGGTTTACTCCTAATCTCATAGAAGAAAAAATCTCTATTCGTAATTTGTAATTTATTACTCGGCAACGGATATTCGTTTGTCCATCTTTATTTTCTGAACACCTTCCTCAACTACCCTTTTTAGTTTTCTGCAAAAGAAAACTATTGTGCCGGCTTTGTCCGTCCGCACTTTTTTCTGTCCGCCCTCAGATCTTAAAAACTACTGAGACTAGAGGGCTGCAAATTGGTATGTTGATCATCCACCCTTAAATCAACAAACATACCAAATAGCAGCCCTCTAGCCTTAGTAATTTTTATTTTATTTAAGGTTAAAGTTAGCCATAATCGTGCTTCTGGCAACGATATAAGGTAGGCCACCACCGGGCAGTGGTTAAAGTTTCGAGGGACGAGGATCATACAGAATTATACCTAGACCACCGAAAGATTGATGTATTTTGGGTGGCCTTGATTATACGCTGTAGCTGATATACAGAAAACTCGATTGCGCCGAAGAAAATTCAGTGTATTTTTTACTTGTTTGACATTGAATCTCGTTGCATTCGTAAAAACAAGACTAAACAACTTCTTTGGAAGTCATCTGTTACTTTATTTTTATTGATTTATTTTGGTTATCATAACACCGTCCAGCTATTTGTATTCTACGTCAGTTGCGTCCTTGCTTAAATGATAACGTTAAAGATACTAGATTTTGTTAAAAACGGAGACTAGGCCAGGTTTTCTTCCTGTGTTGACCTGCAAAATGATAAAAGCCAATATATATATAGTAATGAAAGTTCAGTACAAGTGTTTCCAAGAACTAAGATTTTTATTTCAACAAAATATACAAATGTTACTGAATCGATCAGACGAGTAATAAAATAAACCAAAAAAAAAACACACACACACACATAGAAAACGCGTCTTGAAATGGAGTAAAAGTGACGTTAAACACATTAGACGACGCCGCCGTGTTCAGACATCAGACCATCAGAAAATGTCTGTCATCCTTCATTAGGCGACGAGCAGCCAAGGTTTCCGGGAGCTCTTATCCATTACAACTAATTAGGAATTGGGAAAGGATCTCACGGTTTCTGTCAGTCATAATAGCATTCCGTCAAGCCTATTAACTTGCATGACATTGCTGTACGCCTTTGTATGAATGAGCAGTGTGAACACATACGCCAAAATGCTGCTGGTGTGTTTGTCTGCACGTGAGGCCGCATGCAGAGAGACACACTCGAAGCATAGAGATACATATTATGCTCTCGGTAGGAAATGTGTGATGCATTTACAGAATATATGTTTTCACATGGATTTCGGGTGTTGCCCCAGTCCGCACTTCTTAGATTTTTATGACAGCTTTGGTTTTTCTTACGAAGGCTGGCGCACTTTTATAGAAAATGGGAAGTTCCTATTTTTTTCGGTAAACGCAAATTAGGAATATTGGGCTAGCTATTACATTAGCGTTATTTTAATGAATTGATATCGCCTTGACTATGGTAAGCAATCTCTGATGCACATTTATACGTAGCTGTTAAGCAGTATTTGGTGTTCATCATCATGTACCTTTAAAATCATCCATTCCGTTTGCATATGTACTGTACATCTTCCTGTATCATAATTTTATATGTTCATTTCAGTAGTAGGTATCCTCTCTAGATTTATTCCAGTAATAGATATCCTGTCTAAGTTTTATTTGCATCTCTCTCTCTCTCTCTCTCTCTCTCTCTCTCTCTCTCTCTCTCTCTCTCTCTCTCTCTTTTCACATATTGGTTTATGTTTATGCGTCCTGGTTCAGTTGTTGTATGAATATATAAATATAACGTGCTTGACTTGACAGCCTAAATTTCATAAAATCAAATGAGATTTTTTCTCTCTCTTGCACCGGTGTATTGGGTTAACAATGTAAATTTTCGCAGCAGTATCGAATGATTGATCAAATAGAACATTTTTCTTGAGGTTTTCTTCAAGTAAGCTGCTTATGATTTTGTTTATTAATTATTCTCCCACTTAGGAATTATCCCTCATTGTGGTTTATTATATCTGTGCAGTGTAAGCCTGATTTGTGTGTGTGTGTGTGTGTGTGTGTGTGTACAAATCGATCCTAAGAAATATTAGGTAGAAAAAATAGACCTGGCGTGAGGGACATGGTGAACACGTGGCCAAAGATTTTACAATGTGCTTTCGGTTTTCGTAATTGGGATTAGTGTTTATGTGCCAAGGGAATCGTAAGAGGATTATCCACTCTTTGTGTTGTACAAAGATGAGATTTCCTGGCATAGCTGAAGTTTATTAGGTCTGAAGAATGTTAAATCTGATTAAAGGATTTTTTTTAAAGGCAGAACTTTTCTTTCTGAGCTGCGTGGAGTTTCACCGACAGTTTTATGTAGTTAGTATGCGTTGCGGTAATATGACTTTGAAAGAGAGTTTATTAAAAGGTTGTCTTACTTAATGTTTTGAGGTCATACTGTTCTCCGGTGTGTATGTCTGCTTCTGCCAGAGATTTATCTCTTTTAGATAGAGTGGTTCGTGGTGGTAGGTGTCTGTTTCCTAGTAAGGGCAGTTATGACTTGGATCATCGACGGATGGTCTCTTGCTGGTCACTTTTTCATAAGTTTGTTTCAGCTGAGACCTTTCACATTGACAGTTGATCCCTGATCCCCTTTATCTGCCGAGAGCAACCAGATTCGCTGAACAGCAGCACCAATATGCAGTAAATATGCCTCGCTGTCGAACTTCTCAGTTCCAGAGTTCCTTTATTCCTCATACCGTTGGACTGTGGAACAGTCTCCAAGAGGATGTCTTGCAATTGGAATTTCAGAAGTTCAAGCGAAAATGCAATGCATTACTAACCTGATACTATTCTTCTTGCATCGTAATAAATATTTATCTATTTATTATTTTTTTCTTTTTTTAATAAGTGGGATCTCCTCTTTCTGTATTTCACTTTACTTCTTCATACTTCCCTCCTATTAGAGAAGACGTATGGAAGACTGTAAGATTTAATTACAGTGATTCATCTTTAACCATAATCACTTAACCACAAACCATACAGTTCAATACATTGTTTGATTTGCTTAGATTCCCCGATATTACAGGAATTAAGTACAAGGCCAAATAGTGTATCAGAATACAGAGAAAATGTATTTGTGGGGCACAGTTACTTCTGCCGTTGTTTAACAGCTTGCAATGCAAATCTTCGGTGGAAAAGGACCAGAATATATTCGGTGGTTTTTATAGCATTAAACAAACTATTAGTCGGTTGGTATTTCATAAGTTCGCGCTTAAGATCTATGCTTTTCGCCCTCTTGCTTTTACGCACAATACTTCGATAGCAGTCCTCATCTTGGTAATAGGAAGTATATAAAACTGAATAGTTAAAGACATATATTGAGAAAGTGAGAGGGATTAATAAAACTGGTTATTTTGTCCCATCGCTTTATGTGACTCATACACCCTGGTTCTTTTATATTTCACATATTGCTTAAGTGCTTTCTCTATAACCAGTTAATAATTACAGATGATGATCCTTTTGATACACATTGTAATAATTTTTGACTGTTACTAAGTCTGTCATATTGAGTTTGTTTGAAATGATAAGCATACACAGGTTGGTCCAGAACTCCTTTATTCACTTTTATTACTCAATTTTTCCTATATATTGTCTAGAGTGGTGGACTGTCGGGAGATAGACGCTTTGTTTCCTTTTTTTTCAACTCGCTGGAACAATATGAGAAACACGTTTACTTAAAAGCATGGAAGTTGAATAAAGGTATATAACCTAGTGATTGCTGAAGGGGGCGGGGGGCTATTTAAAAGAATTCATTTTGATTTTAAACCAAGTACTTCATTAGTCTGACAAAGAATCCGTAGCGAGAGAATACATGGGCTAAAAACTAAAGGATAGCCAGTTCATTGTACAGAGAGGATACATGGGATAAACACTAAAGGCTAGCCAGTTCATTGTAGATAAAGGATACATGGGCTAAACAGTAAAGGCTAGCCAGTTCATTGTAGAGAGAGGATACTTGGGCTAAACACTAAAGGATAGCCAGTTCATTGCAGAGTGCAGATCCTAGCTACGGCCTATGCCCTCTGCCGTTGCCAGTTGGTATTTATCCTAGGTCATACGCTAGGCCCGGAGTTAACATCTGGGAGTATATTAAAATTATATATATATATATATATATATATATATATATATATATATATATATATATATATATATATATATATATATATATATATATATATATATATATATATATATATATATATATATATATATATATATATATATATATATATATATATATATATATATTTCCTCGTGGATACAAGTCTTTGGGGGTGATAAACTTATCCAATTAATCCAAAAGTGTAAGAAATACGAAATGACAGGTAATTTTGGATAATGATGTGCAAAGAAACGTACACTATACATATATACTATATATATATATATATATATATATATATATATATATATATATATATATATATATATATATATATATATAGAAACAAAACGAACATAGACACAAACATCTTGTAATATATATATATATATATATATATATATATATATATATATATATATATATATATATATTTTAAAACATGTTTGCGTTCGTTTTGTTTATGCAAAAATTATTTTGAGCTTTACGATACCGAACGATTGTATACTTGTATATGTTTGTATCAGTTGGTATAATACAGGATATCCTGGCTAAGCTGAATTAATTGTGGGAAAAAAATTGCAGCGCTTGAACCAGAAACCTAATCATGGCTGCGTAATATTTAATGAAATAAGAGCCAGCAGAGCGAACACGTATTATCTGGAATCGCATTTGTTTAATGCCAGAAATTAGATGTCTGTATCAATTGCCGTTCTCACCGCAAATCAAGTGTAAGTTAACAAAACATTGAGCGGAAGAATTTAAATTTTTTGCAGCTTCATTTAGTCTTATTTTCTAGTAAATTTGGAGAGACTAGTCATACACACACATATACATTATATATATGTATATATACATACATACATACATACATACATACTCAGGGAAGTTAGGGCATCTGGAACGCCGGAGGTTTAAAAGGAACAGGATGGAAAATAGCCATCGTGGCATCTAAAGTTTATTGGCCAAATTTTCGAGATGTTAAATCTCACCATCAGGGCTGTAAAATGTACAATTTACAAATTAAAAACAGACTCAGTAAAATGACTGTTACAAAAGTTAAAATCACAAAAACGCTAAATAATATACATAAAACAAGTAAAAAAGTGAAATGAAAGCAGAAAAAGTTAAGGGAACTCTAAGACTAGGATACCTATCTATAGGAAGCCAAAAAACTGAGTGGCTTTCTCCTCCTTGGAAGGCAGGACGTCAACTACGCTATAAACAAGACAGTGGAGGATGTCTGACTGTTTAATGAGGGCACAAGCTGCTTAATTGTTAGAGATTCCAAAATAGAGAGAATAGTCATAGTCATTTGTAACAGAGTGCTTTTTTTGTAAATTTTGTATATTTTACAGCCCTGATGATGGGACTTAACGTCTCAGTTTGTGGCCAATAAACTTTAGATACTTCTGATAACTATTTTCTATTATATGAATATATATATATATATATATATATATATATATACAGTATATATATATATATATATATATATATACTGTATATATATATATATATATATATATAGTCTCAGTAATTGGGCAGCTACTTGGAATCTTAGCTTAATGATAAATAATATTGCCAAGACCAGGAAGAACATTCTTTATTACAAGATACGAGAAATCATACAGTTAAAAGTAACAAAATTAAAAACACAAACAAAAAATATGAAAATAAAATAGTTAAATCTACCACTCACAAAGCTTTTAATTTGTAAATTTTCAATTCCGGCTTCATCTTTTTATAGTCAGCGACTTTAAAGCAAAAAGACCTGATGGTCAGTGGGATGGTCCTGTGCTAAACTGTGTTCTCTAATGGCAGAAAAGGGTGGTTTGGAAATTAGTTCTAATAGAAGCCAAAATTCTGTAAACTTTAGATGCAGACCACACTGCTGAACAAGTGAACAAGTAAACGACACAGGAATTAAGTCCACAGGCAGAGTAGGCTTCTCTCAAAAGTGATCTTATTGTAAAGGATTACAGAAAACAAACCCGGAAACTGATTTGAGGGAAACAATGCCTATTTCTTGTAACTGTTTTCGGACCATCCAAGGTAAGGCAATTTAATGTACTACATCACACTAGCAGTACTGTACACCGGTCTAAAACTTTCATTTAAAATATTTCAGAACTTATATATATATATGAGTTTTCAGAAAAGTAATTCTGGAGGGAAACCATATATATATATATATTGTATATTTCGATATATATATATATTATATCTGTATTCTCATATATATATATATATACTCATTGTATAAAGAATGTTCTTCCTGGTCTTGGCAATATTATTTATATATATATATATATGTATATATATATATATATATATATATATATATATATATATATATATATATATATTAACGTTATCACATACACAATTGTTCTGTGCATTAGTAGAATTACTAAAAAGGACCTCATTCAAACTGGATGGTATCTAATGGAGTTTTTATTCAGAAAAAGTTACAAGCTTTCTTGGACAAACAGTCCACATTATCAAGTATCCGTACAATGAGCAGACGCGTAGTCCAGCTGTATTTATATCTGTGTGCTGGGTACTTTTAATCCTATAATCGCCTAGCTGTGAAGAAGGGTACTATGGCGAAACTGGCAAATCATGTAAAGAGCGAAGCAAACAACATCTGCAGAACATAAGGCATTATAATCAGACGTCGGCAGTTGCCAAACGCTGTTGGGAAAATGATCACAGAATAGACTGGGAAAATATGAGTTTTCTGTACAGGAACACCAACAAAACATCTAGACTGGTTGTAGAGAACGCTTTCATAACTTGCGCCAACAACACGATGGCAGGGAACACCGGAAACGGCTTTGAAGACAGCATATCTAGAAGTAAGTATATATCTTAGTTTAACCAGACCACTGAGCTGATTAACAGCTCTCCTAGGGCTGGCCCGAAGGATTAGATTTATTTTTACGTGGCTAAGAACCAATTGGTTACCTAGCAACAGGACCTACAGCTTATTGTGGAATCCGAACCACATTATAGCGAGAAATGAATTTCTATCACCAGAAACAAATTCCTCTTGTTCTTCACTGGCCGGTCGGAGATTCGAACTCGCGACCAACAGAGTGGTAGCTGAGAATGGAACCCACTCACCCAGCGAGGAACTAGCTTATCTAGAAAAATCGTTTACTCCACAGTAGCAAGGAAACGAAGGAAAAACGCAAGAGAGCGCACGGAAAACGGACACCTGGAAGAAGGGATCAGAGAAAGACCAAGATCACGAGGGGGTGGGGTCACACAGGTGGAGCTAGGCGATTATAGGATTAAAAGCACCCAGCACACAGATATAAATACAGCTGGACTACGCGTCTGCTCATTGTACGGATACTTGATAATGTGGACTGTTTGTCCAAGAAAGCTTGTAAATTTTTCTGAATGAAAAACTCCATTAGATACCATCCAGTTTGAATGAGGTCCTTTTAGTAATATATATATATATATATATATATATATATATATATATATATATATATATATATATATATATCATGTATCAACAGATTTAGTACTTGGATAACAAATAATATATTATGTCACACGAGATAAAAGTATAAAAAAGAAAATTGATGTAGATAGTACTTCCCTCTTTCTAAGGGCATCTTCAGGCTTATAATAAAATGCAAATACGGCGGCATCAAATTTATGCTAGATATGTGATCCAATGAGGTCGGTTTCTTAATGTTTCCGGTTAATTCAGATTAAAGAAAAGGCGATACTACCTGGTCAGCGGAAACCAGACCAGGGATTATGCTCAACTTTCTCCTTGTACCGGTAATTCACAATCATTCGAAGATAGATCTGTGGTAGCGTCAATACCGAACTTGGTGGAACTGCATTTCAACTCTGTTTCTTTTAAATATGCCTTTAGAAGTAATTGTAATAACCACAGTTCCCTCTAAACTTCTCGATTTCTTCACACTTTGTCGATATGCTTTTTACTACAAAGCCTTCTTAACTTTTCGTGATGTTAAGGTATTGTGGTTATTACAATTACATATAGGCTATATCTAGTAAAAAGTGACCATTAGATTCGATAGATGTACCTCTAAGAGTTCGAGTCCAAATGCAATAACATTCTTAATATATAACATTGTATATGGCATTATCACTACTTCAAGATCTATTTGCAATGGACACATTTTTGAAGCGGTAGGCATATTTAAGTACTATCTTAATGTTTACTTTTCCAGAAAGTAAAAATATTTAGAATATCGTCACGAAAAGGTAGACAGCGGGAAACATTAGTGTCATTGTAAAGAATATAATTAATGGATAACAGATATCTGAATACGTTTATTCTTTCAGTTTTATCAGTTGAAAGTGAATGCACATTAAACGTGAGGTTTGCATCTTTCTCTTTCCCTCATTATGAAATTATTGTTGTGGAATATTTCAGTTATTAAGAGTTACTATATGGTGAGCAATTTTATACGAAAGAGACTATAATCTTATTTTCTCCATTTCGGGATTTTACTGTCATCAGCCTTCATGAGGTCGTTGCTGACTAAATGAGTGATTAATTTTATTAGCTGGCGTCATAAGGTCGTTCTTGAGACTTGCTTTAAATTCATCCTTCTTTGGTTGATGGTATGATTAATTATACTGTGGAATGTCCTCTGAAGAGCAAAGCACAAGAAAGAAATTTATTGTTGACTACTGCGGCTTCTGGGTTTTTTACACACACACATATTATATCTATATATATGTGTATGTATGTACGTATTTATGTATATAGTCCATGTTTTCACGTGCAGTGACAAATCTGTGCAGTGCGCATCACATGTTCGGTCTTTACCTGTTGGAACAGTGGTATAGACGTTTTAAGGAACCTTTTGCGGGGTGTTGATAATATCAGTTGTCCATATTTACTTACAGTAGGTTGTTGGTTGGTGGCCTCAGTGTTGCATTATTACTCAGTAGTTATAGTGCACACATCGATTTCAGACATACACGTGTATATTAGTGCGTCACATACACACGTACACTCACACATATATATTATATATATACACATGTATTATAGATAGATACAGATATATGTGTATGCATGTGCCTACCCATACAAGTGCATACGTATCCTTGTATTTATTTGCAGAACAGTAGACATTTAATCACAGCCATGAAAACGGGGGCATCACCTTCATTGCTTTGCCTACAGTTAATGATTTTCTCAACAAGAAATTGAAGTTTAGATGCTACGGCGCGGTGTTCGGAGTCGCGTTGCGCTGTAGCCATAGGTCAAATTACATTCTTCGTTCCCATGGGAGTGGATTGCAGAGCAGCAGTGGTTGCAAGACTGGAGTGTTCAATAATTTTTTCAACTTTATTGGCTTGTTATTCCTTTCCATTTCACGCGAACTATTTCATACCATTAGGTTATTTTTGCTTCATTTCTGAAGTGTCTTTAATAGCTAATTAATGGTCTGTTAACAACTCCATTGAGGTTAAACTGTGTAAAAGGTTTACCAGGGCCCAGTAAAAATTTATTATCCATGATTAAAAAAATATTTTTACGCCTCGCCATTACCGAGTAAGAAACTGAATTCTAAAAGGCTTAGTCAGTGGCACTTACCTGGCCTTCCAAAAAATCATAAAACCCTTCTTAAATGCACCTCAGGTATGCACAGAACGTCTGACAGATTCGGTTCCAGATCAAAAGGGAATCGAAAGAAAAATCCCTTAAAAGGTAAAAAAATTCATTTGGATGAATCATGTCAACATTTAACATGATTAATCTGTTCAAGAAAGTTCACTGGCAGATTTATTGATTATTTTAAAAATGGCGTTACAACCCCAAAGGTCAGTTCGCTAGATCAACGCCAGAAAGTCCGTCTATACTACGAATTTAAATTTCAGAACATGATAAACAGTATAGAGTTAAATTTCTGACATTTTTAAGAGAATCCGGTTTTCTAGATCCAGACCAACGACAAATGAATTGAAAAAACCTCTAAAACATTTAGACACTCAGGTTTCTGTATTCGAATAATCGGTCAATTATCACAAAATCCGTCGATTACGTTCTGCGGTTTCTGGTCTCCAGAACCTGATCAGCAATAAATTATCAGAAAAACCCGTCAAAAACGTTGATGAGATTGAATTTTTCAGATAAGGATCAGCAGCAAATTATCATAGTCCTTCCAAACCGTTCAACAGATTTGTTCACACAATCTGCTCTAAACAAATGATCCAAAAAGCCTTCAGTAATTCCAAGCAGGTTCTGATCTGTAGCTCTGCATCAACAGCAAACTGGCAGTTCAGCAGATTCAGATTACCAAATCTGACCCAGTAGGATATCACCATAATGCTCAAGTGGAAATCTGCTTACTGGGAAATATGTTGTGCCTCCAGTTATTTATTAAACTAATCTGTTATTGCCACTATTTACTCATTGTCTATTACAGAGAGTTTTCACCTCTCTCTCTGTTCACTGTTTGGTGGTGTATTAGGCTTTTAGGTTTTAATTTCATCGACACGGTATATATAAGTAAATGTTTATCTTGAGGTGTGTTCAGTATCCAGTGCCCTGCAAATGATGTCTTTTACATGTGTTGAAAAAGAGAAATCAGTAACAAAAAAAGGTCAGGCTCTCTCTCTCTCTCTCTCTCTCTCTCTCTGACGACGCACGTACATTACATTTTATTATCCGTTTGTTTGTATGGGACAGTATATTTCCAACAGTCGTAATCTGCATCATCATCCAAGTAAATCCGAAACAATTCCTCCGCCACCGTGAGTACCAGGACCTACGGAGTATTCCCTCGACCCACTCCCCATCCTAACGGCACAATTAAAACTTTTGCTACAGTGCTCCAAAGTTTAAATCAGTCGCTCCACTGATGAAAAGAAACACTTGATCATCTTCTTTACTGGTTCTTGAAGAAGGAATAGACATAGAAAAAAAATCAGAATTAAAAAGGAAGTAATTTCTTTTTTTCAGAGGTCGTCGATTGTAGCACGAAAATCAGAAGTAAACAAGTCACCGGCAATTACGGTAGCTATTGGGTTTGAGGAGAGACGAGGATAAGGGCCAGGGGCAACTCCTTATTCGAAGTCGGTTGTTTTCATTGGTTTAGTTATCCATATTATTTATAGTATTTCATTTTTTATTTCATTTTTATTGCGTTACCAGAGTGCATTTTTTCCTTTTTTGCATTGGCTTTTTTGATCTTTTATGCTTATTAATATTTATTTTCTTATTGGAATTAAATTTCATTAATTAGTTTTGATGCTTCATGCATTTGCATTTTTCAAAAGGGATCGCATGTCATTGTTTATAATTAGACAGCTGAAGAAACAGTTGCAAATTGATACAATTATCCACCTGGGAAACTTCTTTCACCTGGAGATTGCGATTGTACTGACCCCTGTGATTCTGTAGAGGAATAATCACGAATTTTTGCTTAAAGTTAAGTATACCTTAGTTTAACCAGACCACTGAGCTGATTAACAGCTCTCACAGGGCTGGCCCGAAGGATTAGACTTATTTTACTTGGCTAAGAACCAGTTGTTTACCTATTAACGGGACCTACAGCTTATTGTGGAATCCGAACCACATTATAACGAGAAATGAATTTCTATCACCGGAAATAAATTTCTCTAATTCTTCATTGGCCGGCTGGAGAATCGAACTCGGGGCCAGCAGAGTGCTAGCCGAGAACGATACCAACCCGTCCAATGAGGAACTGAATTTTTGCCTAAGTGGCGTGAAGCAATGAAACCGGATTGATTGAAAAAATTGGTTCCGCAGTTTTCCTTTCGGTCATCATGCCTGCAGTATGACTTTACCTGTTATTGTTATTCTTTATTTTGATTTCACGATTACCTGTTTTTATTTCAAGGAATCTTCAGATACTTTACCTAGGTTGGAAACTTGTGGTATCTGGAATATTGGAAATCTTCAGCTAGTTTGCGTAGTTTAGTAACTTAGCTCAGTTTAATTTTTTTCATTTGGAAGCTGACCCTGATGTTTTGCACTGGAATACTCCATATATGAAAGCGTAGGTTCGTGTGCTATGAAAAATACAAATTTCTTTCTAATTTGTTATTTTTGTAGTTCGCTACAAACCACATTGCAATGAATTGCTCTTTTGCTGTAGAAGCTGCTGGCAGATGGTGTATAAATAACGTGGGGATATAGTCTGAATCTTCATCGACCACGTTGTTACAGCTTAAAATTAGGAATAAAATGTATTCATATCCTTTTGTTAGTCACTGATTCACAAATTTCCTTAGCAAATATGTTATTAAAAAAGCTTAACAAGGCACTCAAAACATTTTCCCTATTTATTCTGACCTTAAATTTTTTCTACTGGTCCGTATTCTTTAAGGACACTATGCTTTAACAAAATTGTAAGTTAGTCTGAATTGTCCTACCAAAGTATTTTTTTCAAATACTCCATTTCCACAAGTTTTAATTCCACCCTGGTATCCTAGTGTTTCTTTTGAGCATATGGCATTAGTTACCTGTTTCAGGCGGTCGTCAGTGGGTCCAGGGATAGAGGAGTAATTTGGTTAGTATCCATATAATAGGCGGTGAAGAGGAAAATATCTAAATGAGACTGTCTGAAAACCGGAAAAAGCCACCACTAGCCTTTACTGGACCTCATACCTTCACCAGTGACACCAGTAAGCGCCCAATCCTAAACTCTACCCCTAAGTCGTAGCACCAATATTATTAGGATGGCTCAAGTGTAGGTCATACCCGCTTCATGGAATTGAGAGAGAGCATAATGTGAATATGTATAGTTATCCCCACTTCAATAATTTTTGTGGGCAAGTCGGACAAAATTCCAAGGGTCATGCCCTCAAAGACCAGTCCACCCCTGGAATCCGTGAGCCAGTCCTTCAAAGATAGTCCTGCCTCTGAGATATATATTTTTCAGGTTCAAGCATTACTGGGCGGTTGACGAGACAACCAAAGCTTTCACTATTGGCGTTGGAAATGGACTGTATTCCCAGCAATGATATATATTCATGATGGTAAAGACAGTGAAGAGAAAGTTCTTGTCTTTGGACAGCAAGGCGTGAGAAAGCTAATAAAATTTGAGAGTGGTGTCGAAGTGATAACGAGAGAGAATGAGAGAGTACATAGACATTTAGATTCAAACCGGCGGAAAAGAGATACCCCAGTTCAAGAGATCTCTCGCTTGTCACAAAGATTCAATAAAGAATGCAAACATTCTGTATTGAACTTGTGTGACTTTAACAAACATTCCCACATTAAGATGGCTAATTTCTCGTCATCGACTATTTTCCATGGACTGGTGACGTGACTAGATGAATTTCAGGATATAAAGTATCGGTGTATGATAACTTTGTACAGAGGTCTGAAGGCGCGTTTAATAATGTGTTATTGAATTAATGCATTTGAAATGTTTTCCGGCTGCAGTTCAAAGACGATATTTTCTTGAGAAATGTACTCAAGGAATGTTATTTAAGCTTATCTCAATTTCTTTTTCACAAAAGTTAGGAAACTGGTAACGTTTTATATAACCTCGTCATGTTTATATTCCACAGTATTTTTCAGGTATTAATTATTATTGTGCGTCATTCCTGTCCATCATAAACGCATGCACATTTAAACGAACAAGTGCTCACATGTTCGTGTGAGGACATCGTTGTATTTTTATATTTTTTTTAAGTTCAAAGGATCATGCCATGAACATAAGTTCTGCATGAGTGTTACAGGCCGTTATTTATTAGTATGAAGCATCTCTTTTCAAATGAGTTACTGTTTTAATTTTTCACTGATTTAAGTTACGTTTTATTGCATCTACTATTTATTCGTTTATTCATATATTGAAAAAGTAGACTTTGCAATAAGTTAGATTGTTCAGCAAGAAAGTTTCCACATTAAAAATGGAAATAATGATCGTAATTGAAAGTCTTAATTTTTAATCGCAAAGATGAAACGTCGTGCTGTCCTACTCCCTAAAATATCCAGAGTCTTAAATTTTATACGCATTAGGCGTCAGAAGAGAGAGAGAGAGAGAGAGAGAGAGAGAGATGTCGCTGAAAGGGAAGAGGACCCAGAGATTCCTTTTATATCGAGGAGTGCAACTCCAGTCGCGGCATTGATAGGCACCCGAGCGTCGCTAACGAACGCATCCTTCTTCCGTCATAATATTCCCAGTTTTTGGGCGGTCTCCCAGGAGCGATCCATGTCAAGCCCAAGGTTTATCCTCAGCGTTTCGATTGAATGAATGAAAGGGTTATTTGATTTTCAAGATTTTAATCGAGTTTTCGTAACAGGCGTCGGTTAGTGTTACTGATAGAATCCAGGAAAAGATATTGGTAAATGAAAATCTTGTCTGCGCGGGAGTATTTTGTTAAGAAGTGATTTGTGTACTGTAGGTGAAAGTATATCATATTGACTTTAATTTCATCTTGTTTCTTGTACACTTAGCAAATCAGCGTTTTTCTTAGTGGCATTATCCAAAATGAATTTGTATGGAATAAACAGTTACGCAAATACATCAAATCATTGCCAGTCTTAAGACATGAGAATTTTGAATACATGCCTTATGTACTTTTCTTTTCATTAAGTATTTTGTGATTTTTTACAATCAGTTACTTCATTCTTATATATTGTAATCATTTGTCAAACATTCTCCTTTTATTTACAGTCCACGGATGTGGGTAGGTTGTTCAGTTATAATTCCTCCTTCTGGTAGTAAGTTCATCTCTGCAAAATTTTTGTTTTTACATATAATCATTATGTATCAAGCTTGTTTCTTTATATTTCGTTAACCTTCAAACTGGGTAAAATGAGGCCTGTTGCCAAGCAGTTGACCAAATTTCATGCAAAATGGCCATGTATGGACATTTGCTTGCCATCCGGCCATTGCAGAAGTAGAAGAAAGGTATTTTATGTTAGTATTCTGTTCATTAACTGCTGATAAAAGAATTGTGAGGAGAAACCGTAGGTAAAGTAAGGAAAACCCCAAGGAAAATAAAATAGAATCAGTCCCTCCAAGGGAAAACAACCGCGAATAAATTTTCCTGCACCTTAATTATATTGCCTTATTCCGCGAGGGGTCCCACTGCCTTTCAGTGGTAATGAGTTGGTCGTTAATGAGCTGATCACTCCATTCTGGTCTTGAAAGAAAGAGAGAGAGAGAGAGAGAGAGAGAGAGAGAGAGAGAGAGAGAGAGAGAGAGAGAGAGAGAGAGAGAGAGATTGTATAAGAATTGTATGTTTTACACATTTCATGTATTTTATGGGGATAGGAGAAGCCCCATGACCGTCACTAATTACCGAAAGTAAGATGATAAATAAGCTGTGATCTTCAAATACTCCTTTTGTATCCAGTGTCGCGTTGTTTGTCCTAGTATCTTTCTCTCTCTCAACTTTTGTTATGGAGTTTGTTTCGAGAGAAAGAATTAATAGGTAAAGAAAATGTTGTCGCCAATCGAGAAAGGCACGGTGACCTGATGCTGGACATCATTTATTTTTGTATGCTTTATTTTCCTTGTATTTTGACAACATATGCAATACGCATAGTGCACTACTGATTTGTGTTTCTTCATGAAAACACACATACGTACATGCATGCAAACATGAATTAGCTTCTAATATGAAACTGTGAATCCAAGAATTAATGAAATTTTACCTTTCCTCTTTACAAAAGCGTAGACGTCCTTTGTCACTGTTCAAAAAAATATTAAACACAATAGGACATTATATTATTTCTTTACGTAAAAAATCCGAAGAGTAGCTGTTGGATCTAAATTGTGTAATTGAAAGAATATTAATAGTCATAAAGGCCCGTGTATACATTGCCATTCAAGTATAATTATGTGCATAGTAAACTCTTATCTTCTCTTCCTGTATGTATATATATATATATATATATATATATATATATATATATATATATATATATATATATATATATATGTATATGTGTGTGTGTGTGTAAATATATATATAGAATTTATTGGTCATTTTGTATGAGATACTTGTGCAATTGTAGTAACCACTGTTCCGTCTTAACATCACGAGAAGTTAAGGGGGCATTGTGGGTTTTACACACACACACACACACAGAGTCAGTTGTGATCAAGAAAAGGGCATGGCTTGGCAATATTATTCCTTGAAGCCTCCCGAGAACTGGAAGAGTAAACTCATGGTAAAAAAAAAAAAAGAATGTTTAGCTTCTTTCACCTTTTGAACGAGTGAATGGATTATTTATCCATATGAATAATAGTATGACGACCTAAATTTGAAAATGGAGTCCATGTTACAAAGCTGTCGTTTTTCCTTTACTGCCAAATCTGATAAAACTTACTGACTAATTTACCGATTCGTTAAGTGCATTTTTTGAAAGTAATGCAAATCATGTAATTGTATTTACATTAACAATATTAATATTTTTCATAAAATTTGGGATTTTTATGACTTTCGTGTATAAGACTTACTCGTATAAAACGTTTATGAGTTTCTATTTTCTTCTGCAAGACTGGATTGGATTTTCTTCTGCA
This sequence comes from Macrobrachium rosenbergii, assembly GCF_040412425.1. Classification (NCBI taxonomy): domain Eukaryota; kingdom Metazoa; phylum Arthropoda; class Malacostraca; order Decapoda; family Palaemonidae; genus Macrobrachium; species Macrobrachium rosenbergii. The sequence continues at coordinate 64,720,482 of NC_089742.1, read as the reverse complement.
AGACTACATTTTCCCAATTGATGCGAAACACTAAAAAGTAAGATGTGGCATGAGCAAATATTATTCGTGCTAAATTTTTGTAGTTACGTATTCTCTTCTAAGTTCATAGATATATTTATATGACCATTCTGCTTAATTTGAAATTAAACGGGAATCCTGAAAGTAGCTTAAAGTACGTCTACTTTCTTGTAGAAAATAATTACAAAAAAGCAAAAACCGGGTATAGACGTTTCACTCAAATGTTTATAAAGTATGACAAAACAGCACAATAACCAAAATCTTAAAATATAATGAATTGACAAAGGAAACTGTTTTCAGGATTGCTACACAATTTCCACTGCTTTGTTTGCACACTTAAAGAACCAAGTAGACGGATTGCTAGAGTCGCTTGTTGACTCAGATGCCTTTTAACTGGAAGTTATTGGCTACTTGGATGAGAGTGCGTTCAGATATGACGCTCATCTGTTTTCCTAGCTGAAAACATCCATTAGGGAAGGAATAGTTCAGACGAAAAATCTCTTACAGGCACCGAAACAAATGTTTTTGTTTTTCTTCCTTGCTGTAGGCAATTTCACCAGCTGGGTTAATAGTACCTTACAGCTCTATTGGTGTCGAGATGAGAATTCACCTTTTGGAAAAAAAGTGTTATCCAGAATTTACTTAATTTTTCATCTCCGTGGGGTGTACTTTATCTCAATCGCTCACCGGTGCGTCACCTAGCAAATCTTCTATGTGGAAATTACGTAGCAGTCTTAGACGACTGCGGTTATTATCAACTCGGGGATGTAGAGCTTGTGAACATTTAATAAAACTGAAAGATTCGACTTTATGCCACTTATTTGCAGTTGTCTTTACTCAGACAGTTATGTGGATAAGTGCTTAAGCTCGTTAGCTTATGCCAGATAGCTATCATTGAGCACACTATACCGTTTGAAAATAGTACCGGCATACAGTTTGAACACATAATACAACTGTCCTTGAATATTAGAAATGCTTATTATATAGCAAAGGTTTTACCGCACAAGTGACGTGTTTGGGAAGCTCAGATACACCGTACAGTAGTTTAATTATCTCAGGAAAATAGTATTTATTCGTTATGTCAGTAATAACTCGAGAATTATAATACAACATTACATTGTGAAATGTATTCGTATCCCCCTTTAATAACTGCATTTAGTTCAGAAGTTTTGGGCCTAATAAACTCAGTTCGTAAATTCCATATGTGATCCGTTTGTTTATACACAGCCTCACGGATAGATACATTATGACCTTTATCAGATGCTCGTTCGCCATTTATCAGGGATGATAGGCTTATTCACTCGTGTGTGCCGGGATAAATTAGAGATAGGCGATTAAAAAATCAGTAAAGATATATAACAATGTCAAAGTTATCTTAACGAGGTAAAGTATTCAGGAAAAGGGCACGTTTTACTAATTTATGCGTTTATAAAGCGTGTGTATGTATGTATGTATGTATGTATGTATGTACGTATGTATGTATGTATGTCTGTATGTATTGGCTCATTAACAGAGTTTATAGTCATTTTTAACCATGATTTTACATCATGGTAATTAGAAAATTGATATTACACTTGAAAAAAGACTTCCAATTGTTATTGTTCAATGTAATAATTATATATATATATATATATATATATATATATATATATATATATATATATATGAAATTTTTTATCACACCGTGATTTACATACAATCATGAAGCTACAAATGTCGCTTAATATCAAGCTGCCTCGGGGATATCCCCGGTGGGGAGTTATCACCGAAGGGGAATTTATAAGTGATAATTGGATTGGTACTGCCGAGTCTCGATCTCACAACACAGATATTTATCAAGCGACTCCAGTCGACGTTCTACCCACTGAGCTATCAAGAGAGGTATAAGTTGATGCCGAGTCTGGTGTACTTTGTTTACCCGTCGAGACCGGGGAAATTGTACTCATCTTCGGCATTAACCCACCTCCACCATGATAGTTCTTTGGTACGTTTGGAACACGCAGCTCTAATTGTGAAATTTTTTATCACACCGTGGTTTATATACAATCATGAAGCTAAAAATGTCGCTCAATATCAAATTCATGCTGCCTCGGGAATATCCCCGATGGGGAACTACACCGAAGGGGAATTTATAAGTGATAATTGGATTGGTACTGCCGAGTCTCGATCTCACGACACAGATACTTATCCAGCGACTCCAGTCGACGTTCTACCCACGGAATTGTAGCGTCCAAAAACATTAACAATAAATGCATTTAAATACAATACAATAAAAGTAAATTACAAAGATTATTTTAACTGAATTTAAGTTGCACAAAAATAATACATTGCAGGGAGATTTACAGTAACCAAAAGTTTTGGATGAACGGTAGTGGAAACAGTGTCCCCGCACTCGTATTTAAATTTTCGTTTGTTGCCAAACAACCAGCACACGTGGTTTTTGTTTCCACTACCGTTCATTAAAAAATTTTTGGTTATTGTAAATGTCTTTGTAATGTATTATTTTTGTACAACTTAAATTCAGTTAAAATCATCTTTGTAATTTACTTTTATTGTATTGTATTTAAATGTATTTATTGTTAATGTTTTTGGACGCTACAATTCCGTCCGCACCATGTAATAAAAGACGAGTAAGCAAAGAAAATGTAGTACTCTTTGAAGAGGTCACGACAAGTGACGGAACAGCTGTGGTGTTGTGTTTCATAATCGCAGCTTAGGGTATTCTTCCCCTCTTGCCCAGCATATTGACGGAATACCATCAAGAGTCATCTTTAAAGTTAAAACTATGTTTTATTTTTAAGGTTTTCTTCAACAGATTGGTTACGGTCCCTGAATATTGGTTTATATGTTCATGTGGAAGTGGAATATGCCCGGTGAACCAGTCCTTCGGGTACATTGTGGAGTAAGCTTCCAGATAAGTTCCTATATTTTTACGTCCATCCTAATAAACTAGTCCCCTCATGAAGGCTGACCATCTGATAACGGAGGGTAGTGACTGTAACAGCTGGCGTGATTTAATAGAAAAGGAAAGTTTATCTCAGGCTTTATAAGTGTGTCTAAGAGAGAGAGAGAGAGAGAGAGAGAGAGAGAGAGAGAGAGAGAGAGAGAGAGAGAGAGAGTATGGAGTTTCTGCATCGTAAGATGCTTCATTACAGAATATTGATCGTTATGTGGAAGTGCTCTGGTATGTACTGAATTGTCTCTTTGAACAGAACCTGTTGGACGGACTTCTGTTTCTTTTGCCACGGGTTCGTATTCACTTCTCTGCATTATATATAGCCACCATTTCTCTATTATGTAAACATTACTCTCTCAATGCCATCAGCTAATTAGTTTTTAGTTATAGTATCAGAGGTACTAAAGTCATCCCATACGTATATATATTTTCTGTGATATTGTACTCAGATTGATGTAATGGGGTTAGTTATTTGCTATAATGGAGTTGATGTGTTCTGTTTTAGGGAGAAGTTGGAAATGAGCCGTGATGTTTGGATATTGTATTTATGGGATGTTTCAAAGGATTGAATAGGAGCAGAAGTTTGCATGTGGAGTGAGTAAGAACTATTGTTAATGATTGTCTGTTTTGAGCTGGAGGGCATGTAAGGATTTGTATTTTTGTGTGTGTATATCTTAAGATTATGTGTGAAGTTTTTAAACCATATGTTATGACCGGGTGTGATTCAGTATTAGTAAAGGCTCTTTCCAACCTGTTTATGAATAAATACCTATGCATAGCCAAAGTCAAATTGATTGCCACTGTCCCATCGGACACCTTTCGAAGGTACAGTCAGCAAAGTAGTCTCCGTGACTTGAGAAATATATCGCTCAGGTCAAGAGGATCGCTTATAGCCAACTGCTCACCAGTTTACCCAGCTATATATGGTTACTAGCGTTCTCTGTGGTCAGAGAAGGAGTATTAGAAGACAGAAGGCTGTGCCTTTCTGGTGCAACGCCTTCCGAAGGAGAAAAAGTATACACGCACATACATACATACATTATATATATATATATATATATATATATATATATATATATATATATATATATTGGTCTCATGGAAATTATAATAATCTGTGAATTAAATATATATATATATATATATATATATATATATATATATATATATATTTGGTCTCATGGAAATTATAATAATCTGTGAATTAAATATTTCGAGTGTAGCTACACATTCCTGCGTAACCCCGTTTCTAGAGTTAAATATTGTTTACCATCTTTTATACACTGCATGGATCCGGAGGATAAATTTTGTAGCGTAGACCGTTTTATGAGTGTACAGAGAATACTTTCCAACCTCACATTGACATTTTATAAGTTACTACCACATCGATTTCTATCTATCATGTGCGATCACGCTCAAGTGATTTTAAAGCTTGTAGTTTGTTAATCTTACACATTGCTGATTTATAGAATCATGCTCATCTGTCTCTCATAGTTTGTTTTTACTGAGTGGGGAAAGAATTTTTATTTAAAGCATTTACAAGAGGAAACTGCTACTTGCACTGCTATTGAATAATTAAATCTCATTATATTTTAAAAAGTCCTATTTTACCCTTCGATATCCCAGTATAATAACTTATTATATTTATTGTCTTACTGTTGTAGGAATGATAAATCTACTATAGACAGTATTTCTGTAAAAGTTCTTTGCGAATGTAGAAAATTTCCATAAACATTAACAGTTTCTATTCCAAAGAATATTCCATCTTCTGTTTCTTGTATTTTATATCATTCTCTGTTATGTTCAGATATAAGTGATTCTCTGGCACTTTTCAATAATTGGAAGTTGTTAGGAGATTTGCGGAAGAAATGGTAGACGTCTCTGCCCCTCCTGAGGATTTTCTCCTAATGGTGGTAGTTGCAGTTTTATACTTCAGAGAACACTTTTGGATTTATTTTATTCGACTATGTAAAATCGGAAGAGGACGCTTGTAAATAAGGTGTAAATATGTAGTTTTCTTTTGAATTGATTGTCCTTAGTTAAATAAATAAAAAAGGGTGAGAAGAGGCTGTATCTTTTGTGATAATGGATCTCCTTCCCTTTATGCCCAGTATTCTGTAAAGTGGTTTATGTTGTGACAAGTATGGTATACTGATGGTTAATACCTTGCTAATAAAATTACCTTCGAGATTTGATTTATAGGTTGTTTTTTGTTTTAAGTTTTGTGTTTTATGATATGACAGTAATCTGTGCTGAATAAAATAGGCTAATCGCACTGGTCTTTTTTTCGCATCATCGGATGACATTTCATGAAAAATTTTGGTATGTTTGCTTTTGTCTTATGCCAGTAAATTTGTTTGGTAGCCTTAATTTTCATCTGTTAGGTCTTGAACATGACCAGATTTAAATAGTACATACAATTTTTGTGTTATATTAATGTTACTTAATTAACTATGAACTCTCTCTCTCTCTCTCTCTCTCTCTCTCTCTCTCTCTCTCTCTCTCTCTCTCTCTGATTTTTGTACGTTGTTAATTATCAATACTTTTTCTGATTTTTTTCCTGATCAGTATAACTAAAGAGTAAAGTGAGTCACTGCCGATAGACCAGTCTATGAGAGAGCTTTTATTTGTCGCCCATTGAAAGGGAAAAGACAGTTTTCGAAGTCTCGAGTACAAAGAGAGAGAGAGAGAGAGAGAGAGAGAGAGAGAGAGAGAGAGAGAGAGAGAGAGAGAGAGCCAAAAGTTGTGGAATCAAGGAAAAGTTGAAACCTGAAGTCGACAATTCCTCGTGTTTTCATCCTCTCAACTGCGGTTATAAAACTTCCTCATGAAGCGAGGATGGAAAAGAAAGAGAGAGAAAGGAAGAAAGAGAGAAAGCGAGAAACTCAAAAGTCCAACAGAAGGATCAGTGTGAATAGGAGCCAAAATAGAACATTGTAAAATTTTGTGAAAAGGATATTTTTATTTTTTGTAGGTTTTCTTTTGTTTTATATATCTGTCTTTGTGCCTGGCTTTGGGGAGTTTTAGTCTGTGGTATACATTTTAATTTTCATGCTTTTTTATTGGAATTGCTTGATTTCCCGATAGTTAAGGTAAGCATTAGCGGCGAATTCCTTTCACGGGACGATTTTTATTTTCTGCTTCAAGAATTCTAGTTTAGGAATGGTCTTCAGAATTGCTAAGTCCTTCACTGATACATTTTTTTCTTTAAGGATTCTTCATTTCATGTAAGGTTTTAAGAAGCTTTAGTGGCCATGGTATTTATGTCGTAGGTGGAAATTCTTCACTTCCTTTATTTGGTTATTTGATTGAGAGAAACCTTTATTTGATTTATTTGATATTTTATGACTGATCTCTATATCCAGTTTTTTTATATTTGACGGTAAATATGCACATTCGATATTGTGAGGCTAATCATCATGGTGGAAGATCATGCTAGCATCTACCGTTGGTGACACTGTTATCAGCAGCGGATATATACTGTCAGCTCCAAAATAGTGACTGTAGTGTTTTTTAGTTACTTATTAGTTTAATTGATTAACTGATTCCCAAAATCTCGTCATTCATTGATTTATGAACTTTTTCCTATTTGTATGCTTGTTATCATTCTTCTTTCTGTCTGAAACAGAATTAATTTTTTTTCCACGATGATAATATATTCAGTATGAAGAAAACTTCCAAAATACTTCTAAGGTTTGTTCAGCTGGTTTTGCTCCTACTTTTCAGTAACTTGCTCATATGGCTAGGCCAGATAAATAGTTTTATATTTCATCCCACAAAGGAAAATAATTAGATTTGCAGATTATGCAGACGCCCAGTGTATATATTGTGGTAATTCTTTTCCAGAACTAAGATATTATACCCGTTAGACATCATTTTTGTACTGTAGATAAGACGTTTCATTGTTACAGCTGAGACAAAAAAATTTAATCAAAAACTGGAAAAGGAGACCAATTTATTAAAAAGGAAAGCCACAGCGCCCGTCATTCTTTAAGTTGTGCTTTAAAAAATTTTTGTCTGCCAAAGTTGCACTTAAAGCTCATGCTGAAAACTCCATGTTTAGTAGTTTCTCGATGGTATGTGCCATGGCAAGTTAGAAAGTGACTTTTTTTATATATTGGCTCCCGACCATAAAATTGTCAAAATTACTGATTAATAAGTTGTTATTAACTCCGGCTATGGAATTCATGGCATTGTCTGTGTTAGCATTGCCATTTTGTTCAACTACACCAGACAAGATAACTTTTAAGGTATTCAGATGAAGAAGTCGTTTCTGGGTACAGTCCTAATTGAAGAGTAGTCATTGCCAACCCTTACGGAGTATTTTATTCATAATTATTGACTATGGGCAAATTATGCTCACAGTATTATCGTCTCCTCAGATATAAGGAAAAACATATTGAATAACAAACTAAATATGTCTATTACTATATTCCTGTTCTCTATTCCCTCTCATGGGCCTTCTGCTTCACTTAAGCTTAATTCCCAAAGTGATGACCTCCATACATATGTTCCCGAAGAGTTTAAGTTTATTTTTGATAAAAATGATGTAACAGGTTCCCTAGGGTTATATAACGATGTTCTGTTTTAATGGTATCGTTTCCTCTAACGATCCTGCTCGCGCCGTGGCGGTCATCTACAGAGAGTTTCAAAAGTGAATGAATAAGATACAAGGTACGCAAGCATTTTTAGCAGACGGTAAGGGTACATGTTACGGGTGGACTGGTGTGCTCAATCCTGATTGGCTGCAAGCTGATGCTGTTGCGTCCGGTCCGAAGGCTTTACGATCTTCTTAGGCAAGTCGATGGGGTTGACTAGACAAAGTATATTATCTCAATTCATTTCCTTTTACTAAACTGACCGTCCATCTCCACAGACTTGCTCTTTGGGGCTTGCCTTCTTTTCACGGAAGCTTCCTTTCTTGAGGACGTTTTTTAGATATCTTGTAATCAAGGAGATACTTCAATAATTAAAGTTTTTGTCAACCATTGTACAGCTTTTACAGATATACGCATATGTGAGCGGGAAAAGGATTATATCCTTCTCCGTGGCCGATTGCTTTAGGATAACCGTACCCAATCCTGTGTGCAAGTTCTATTTTCCTCATTGATGGTTTGGGTTTCTTCATTTGACCCTTATTCCGGATTCAAAGATTTGTACTAACAAGCGTAAATAGGGGAAGTATTTGCACAATGGAAGTGTGAAGAATTCGAGAGGATGAGAGGGAATTATGTTTATTACAACTACATACGTACCTTGTAAAAAGTGACCAACAGATTATATATATATATATATATATATATATATATATATATATATATATATATATATATATATATATAATATATATATATATATATATATATATATATATATATATATATATATATATAAATTATATATATATATATATATATATATATATATATATATATATATATATATATATACATATATATATATATATACACACACACATATATATATATATATACATATACATACCAGTATATATATATTTATGGGTATTTGTATGTATGAATGTTTCATTGAGTTCAAGAAGGATTATTTAATAATGTGTTTTACATTTTTGTTTGTGCAAATATATTATGTTTTAAAATGTTTAGCTATATTTATTTACTGCATGTTTTACGATTTACACATTCATCGTTTTGTTAGAATACCTCTTCTTTATGGCCAAGAACTTTACTTTTCCATTCTCTCTCGCTTCCCCACCTTACCTGCGCTGGGAAGTAATGATGATGGGCGTCCTCGGACGCAGAAGGCCCAAGACTTGCGGTGTATTCTTCCATCATCATTTACTCTCCCTTCAGCAGGTGAGTTGGAAAGATCATTTGCTAACACTTCTGGGATGGAAACTGCACTCGATATCCGTTGTAAACGCTGGCCATTGCCGTAACCATTCCAGAAGCAGAGCGCACACGTATTCTCTAGTGTTGGGAGGAAGAGTTCGTTCTGAATTCTCTTAACGGCGTATGTTTGGTGAAGTTTTTTTTGGCCATTTTTGTTTGTTATTCTTTTCGCTCCAAAATGTGTGCACTTGCATAAAAATAGACTGAAAAACATGTACGCATATATAACTAAATCTGTCTATTTTTATATATATCTATATATATTAATGTGTAAATTATATAATGTACTGTATATACATACATATATATATATATATATATATATATATATATATATATATATATATATATATATATATATATATATATATATATATACATATATATATATTTGTATGTACATGTGTGTGTGTGATTAAAGTACTTTCACGCTTGATATATGTGTCAAACCGCATGAGGAACGGAGTAAATCCTGACCGAAACAGTTAGGATGTAAAATTTTTTCTTAATATTTCATTGTGATGGTTTTATATATATATATATATATATATATATATATATATATATATATATATATATATATATGTATATATATATATATATATATATATATGTATATGTATGTATGTATACATTATGCGGTCATGCACATACATGGACGTACCCGTGTGCACTGTATGGCAGAATGTTTATAATGTAACTCGTTAAAGGGGCCTAGCAGCGGAAAATGTTTCCATTTAGCAACGAGCCGCGCTTTCGAGCAACACATTTACGCTGCCATTGTGTGAACACATTAATGTAATCTGTGCTTGAATGAGTGTGCAAATGACAGAATGGCTTAATGAATAATTAAGCAGCATCCTGAGTGAGAACGCTGAATGGAACCTTGAGTTTGCACATGAGAGAGAGAGAGAGAGAGAGAGAGAGAGAGAGAGAGAGAGAGAGAGAGAGAGAGAGAGAGAGAGAGGTGACCTTTTCTCTTCTAAAGGTGAGATACTCACCTCGCTCACCTGAACCGCACTGAACTTCTTCTCATATAAGCTTACGCAATTACCTTCTAGATTTATTTATGATTTATTTTTCTTTTTTCTTTTTTGTTTCATTACTCTGTACGTAGTGTCTCAGTTTATGGTAGTGTATGCTTGTTGATTGTTTAAGGATTATCATTGCAATTCCATGTAGCCTATGCTGATATGCTCTACAGATGTTATGGATGTTCATGTAAAATCGACTACTCGCATGTCCGTTTCATTATGTGATTCCGTAAACAAACTTTCATTTGAGGGAAGTGTTAGTTATGCACCATCGGCTCCCATAACAACAATTTTTGGGGTGTTAGTTGGTGGTAGGGTGAAATTTCCCTGCAAGAGCTGATGTAGGAACACACCTCTGCGATTTCTTTGTTTTCAAGGAACCGGAAGTCAAGTCACATGTACGAGGAGGAGCTGGTAAACAAGGCGAGAGGGGAAAATCAATAATTGCCTTCGTTTTTTCCTTCATTTTCCTCTAGTATTTTGTTTGCATTAAGCCAGCGTTTAGGACAAGTGGCTTTAATGTTTTACGTAATTCTAAAGAAAATATTTGGCCGAGTCTTTTTTAATAGGAGAATTCGGGGAATGTTTGTATTCGCAAATTCATAAAACATGGAGAGAGCGTGAGTCGGAGGCAGTTTCTTGAATTTTGTTTTGAATTAAAAGGATTGGTGTGCACGCGCCTACAGTTTGAGATTTTATTTTGTTTTTAATGGTCATGAGATGCCTTTCCTAATTTATGTTAAGTCCTAATTTTCATGTATGTGTTGGACTTTCAAGTAGCCGTTAACGATAATGGAGTGAAAGAAAAAGGCTTAAGAGAGATATGACTAGGTGTCATTTATTTTGCCTAAAATTCTCTCTCTCTCTCTCTCTCTCTCTCTCTCTCATTCTACATTCTGTGGCTTGGAAGACTAGAGAAAGGTCTATAAAAGCCTATTGGTAAAGCTGTATATTTTTCCCCTTCGCTTCCTACCCTCTATCGACTGTCTTAGATGTGACCTTTTTTCACAGGGACCTGCAACGGTTTTCTCTTGCAAATGTATTCTTTTACTTACTGTTTATATTCAGTGGTGTTAATATGAGCATGCTAAAGTTACGAATGTGGAACATATAAGGATGTTATGTCATTTAGTCCATGGTTTATTTTTAATTAAGTATTACTTTTATCCTGGACGGTTTGATTACAACACACACATGTATATACTGTATATATATTATGTATGTGTGTGTACATATGTAAAATATGTATAATGTAAGGTTGTGCGTATGTATGTATGTAAATGTGTATAATATATACAGTATATATATATATATATATATATATATATATATATATATATATATATATATATATATATATATAAATACCCAAAAAACATTCATATTGAATGCATTTCACATGGAAAACTTAGACCCAAAATAAATTGTATATGATCAGCTCCCTACCCTGACTAAGTTTCGATCCAATGCATTTTGGGGTGAAAGAAAGGTGACTGACCATAACCAGTGAGTCATCAAGAGAAATATAGGTTAATGTCGCCCCCCCGCAGTACACATTCCTGACGATTGCATGTTTTGTGTTATAAGTCGAAATCAACCTTTCACAACCTCGGTTAAGTGATTTTGATCGTAATGTTTTCGTTTGCGGCGTAATATATGAAAGTATCAATCTGTCCCGCGTAAAATTGATAAATTATCACACAAGCCACTGGTTGCAAACCAACGGTTCTGTTATCTTTGTGGAGATAGATTGGTGCCGACATTAGGTAAGGAACATGAATTGGAAAGGAATATGTAGAGCGGAGCGGCATTAAATTTACATCTCTCTCGGTGACCTTTGGTCACTCTGGCCCTGCTTTTAACCACCCAAAAGGCATAGGTTCGAATCCTGGTCTGGAAAGGCGAATTTATCATATATAATACCTATGGCGTAAGTAATTCCCAAGGTAAAGTGAATCGATATTATTGGATTAATTTTGTGTTAAACTTTGAAAGTATAAGTTCTAACATGCGTAGAATGTTTCAAACCTGCACTTGGCTACTGTGGTAATATAGGTTCATTTTGATTAGAAGTACAGAGCCTGACTTCTACAGGAATAGGTGTAACATAATGGAAATAAAATCGTATCTGCCTTGGTGGTTGAAGGGTTCATTTAACTGTCCCTCCACTTCTAAACCCAAAAACGGTATATTTGAATCCCCGTTATGATGGGAGAAGTTATAATAAAATTTCCTTTGAGCATAAGTTATTCCCGAGGTAAATTGAATTAGATATGAGTGTGTTTTTTGTAACTTAATATTTGAAAATACAAATGGCATGTGTAAAATTACCAAATTATAATGCCCAGCCACGTGTTACCAACCTTGCGATCTGCTGTCATACTGGTCATTCGGTTCTAAGCGAATCTGCAGCAGAGTCGAAAGCTATCAGTTCAAAGTCTGAACGGGTTAAAGTGAATTCGTTTAACTTATTTTTAGCCTTTTATTTAAAAAAACATGAAAATGTGTTAAAACTTGGCAGATACATATACAGTATGTAATATATGCGTGTGTGGGCTCGTGCGTCCATTTTTGGTAAAGAAGTACATTTGTCATTTTCATATTATTTTTAAATGATGATTAAAGTGAGGAATAATAAACAATACAAGGATTTTTATGCTGTAAAGAATATCAGACGAAATGTAATTGATGTGGTTATGGATTTATCATGGGTTCAGTAACAAATATTGTGGTCGAACTGTATTGTGATTAAAACCGCAGAAATCTACTCAACATGTGGATGAAAATTCCAAATTTATGGATGGAGCATCTAGACAAAAGCAGGGACTTGGCGCTTGTATAGAGAGAGAGAGAGAGAGAGAGAGAGAGAGAGAGAGAGAGAGAGAGAGAGAGAGAGAGAGAGAGAGAAATGCAGCACATCTGGACCATCTTATTTATGATGTGAAGCCGTAGGCATTGTTGGTTTCGATTGACGTGGCAGCCACTGTGCACGGTGTTTGGTTACACCAACTTTTAAATGCTGCGATAACTGATCACCAGTTCATAACCTACATACTCAATCATAACGGATTTTGGGTACGGTACGCAAGTGAAAACAGTCACTTTTCGTAGATAATGGTTTATTTTTTCATATATAGGTTTTGCACATAAAAATAGCTTTCAGTAGTAATGACATTTGTTTCAGATTCTAACGAGACAGTAAGCACTCTTTGGTTATTATCATTGCACGATTTTAATTTTGAATTAAAGGACAGTATATAAAAAATCCTCCATGTAGAAAATTTATATGAACTCTTCGAAAATTAATTATGTTGATGGAAAGACTGGTAACGTGGGGTCTGCCCTCCTTGGAGTATGCATATACAGGGGAAAAAATGTGAATGAAAGATTAGTTGCCATTTGAATAGATTCAGTTACAGCGCCAGAATATCTGTATTTGGATATGCATGGTGTGTAATTAAATAGAGATCATACAAAAACTTGGTTGACAGAAATGTCCCATTAATACTTTTCTTCTTTGAGATTCATGAATTTGTTTTAGTAATAGCCATGATGTATAGGATTTTCCACGCCAGTGGTTATTTCTTAGCTGTTTTTTAAATATTAATCATTTAAATAAGGCCTAATTTTAGTCCTCTTTCACCTCTGTTATTATCTTCTGTTCTTGACCTATCAGTGTTAAGCGCATGATAGGTAGTCATGATAATGATAGTGATTGTTATTGTGAACATTATTATTTGCATGATAGATAGTGATGATAATGATACTGATTGTTATTGTGAACATTATTATTTGCATGATAGATAGTGATGATAGTGATAGTGATTGTTATTGTGAACATTATTATAATATAAACTACAGGTTGCTGTTCTGGCAGCTTTAGGCAGAACCGGAAGCCTGAACCCGCAGGCTTGGTTGAGTTTGCCTCCCGTCCTATGCATCATTCATTTATGTTCTTCGCCCTTCGCCGTTTCAGTAGATTTGGGGCCCTTATAAGAAAACATTCCTGCACATTGCATTGCGATATATATATATATATATATATATATATATATATATATATATATATATATATATATATATATATAACGGAACGCAGTAGTGACGGGAAGGCCTTTCATACTACAAGTTTGTGCACGACGTCAAATTACTTCTCATAGGCAACAAAAGCCGTGAGAAGTGAATTTTAAAATTCCATACCTCGCGGAACCGTCTTCCTTAAAAAAAAAAATATTTGTTCTGTGCAATCCTTACCTCTTTCTTAAAAAACATATTTGATCAGTGCAGTCCCTACTTCTTTCTTAAAAAACATATTTGATCTGTGCAATCCCTACCTCTTTCTTAAAAATAATTTTTGATCTGTGCAATCTCTACCTCTTTGTAAAAAAAAACATTTTTGGTCTGTGCAATCCCTGCCTGATCTGTGCAATCCCTACCTCTTTCTTTATTTTTTTTTATCTCTGCAATCCCTACCTCTTTCTTAAAAAAACATTTTTGATCTGTGCAATCCCTACCTCTTTTTAAAAAATTTTTTTGATCTGTGCAATCCCAACCTCTTTCTTAAAATAATCATTTTTGATCTGCTCAATCCCTGCCTCTTTCTTAAGAAAACATTTTTGATCTGTGCAATCCCTACCTCTTCTAAAACCAGCTTCTTCATCTCTAAGCTTTATATTAATTTTTTTCTCCCCAGCCAATTGAGTATAAGCATCCTGAATATTTTTATTTTGACCAAAGCAAGGACAATGCTCATATAGTTGCAAACATGATTATGTAGATAGAGCTTCCTTGAAAGGAACGTGTATACACGATTTCCCTTCTAAATGAATGAAAGAGCGTAGATATAACTATATTTTATGAAAGGGAAGTATTCATCTAAAATAAACGTTTAATTTTTAATGTAAACCGACCAAAACAAATCTCTGGGGAGTTGGATCAAGATTTGAACAATAAACACAAATATTGAATTGCCTGACTTTGTAATCCGTGTGGTAAAAAGGTGTGACATATGTTTTACGTACAGACAAATGGATAACAAACATTGTAATACTGAAATAGATAAAGACAGTCAGACGTACGGGCAGACCGACAAACAGACTGGAAGCAATTTAGCATTAAATGGGGAAACCAGTAAAAAAAATTTCTATAGTCAGGTAAATTCAATTAACTGGGGAAACTATGGCAGACTACTCACGTCAGTACAGAGTAAAATGCAAAAATGAAGAAACAGGGGAAATAAGAATATATGAAGAGCTTCACGAACTACAAATAAAGACTTTATTTGTCATTTTATTGAGCCCTTGGAGGAATATTTCTACCCATTGCCGGTGATCACTGGAATAATCTGGCTAACATCGCTCACAGTGTATACATTCTTCGATCCATTCTTTTATGCCCCCGAACCTTCCATCAGCTGAGGAATGACGAAAAATCACTCGGAAACTTCTCAAGTCTTTCATAGATGAGGAGATACGGAAGTTGAAGTCTTCAACTAAAATCTAATACTATTAAGAAAGTCAACATCAGGGAAACTTCGGAAACCAAATGACTCAAATTTGCGGATTCTTTTTTTATTCATTATCGAGACGGGATTTGAAATCCCTTGTGGAATTTTAGTTTTTGCCTTACGTAGTGTAGTATGAATAAGTTAAGTTTGAATAACCATTTTGTAGAATTTTCAATTACGATTTTTTATTTGTTCATGTGCTTAAGAAGAAGAATTGAAAGTCGCTTGTATTTTTTTATCCAGTTTCTTATACATCATGCACACTAGCAACATGGTTTCTTTAAAAGGGAGAACAAGACAGTCTTTGCCATGTTCTGCTTGCTAAATCTAGGATTGCTCACCGTGTGCCGAAAGCTTCTAATAGCTCCAGCAGCTTCGTAAACGTACTAATAAGCGGTGTATCGAACTCGTTTATGTGTTGTAAGAGATTTCTCAGTTTGGCATTTTTGGCACCTTCTTGCAATATCCTTTTGGCATTTCTGGCATTTTCAGTGTTGCCCCGCTTCTCTAGTTCCTAAAATATCTAGACACCAGCAATGGTTTTAACCACACTGGCTCTCCCATCGCATCCACAGGTCCAAACCCCTTTAAAACACTGACACCCTTTTCCGTTCTTTGACTCTCTTCGACCGTCATCACTAGATATTTACTGGGAGACAGTTCCTCCTTGCAGCTTCCACCAATTCACTTTCTTATTATTCTCACGTTTTACAGTCATGCAGTTTTTTTTTCAGATGTTCTGCTAACTTTCGTGCATCACGTGTTCTGATATTCACCTCATCTCTTATGCTGTCACCATCTGTGTAACATCTACTACCAAATACTGTGCGAGTCAGCCGCATTCATTCGTCCATGAACCCATCAAGCTGTGAACAACTTTTTTTTCCCTCTCTTTTTCGTACAACACATCAAATTTTTCAACAACCTCTGGTCCCGTTCTCTGTCACCTGTCAATTATGTTTGTGCTAACATGAATCCTTCTACCTCTTAATCCACAAACGTCAAAAAGATTGTCTCTCCAATCCACTGTCACACGCTGTTATGCAGTTTTTGGTGATTCCAATAAGGTTTACATAATAGTGACTGTGAAATTGTATTTCACCATAAAATAGAACGTATGAATTTCATCATAATTAAGTTATGAAATTCTCATAGTTGGAAATTACTTACGCTCATTCAAATCTGAAATCATGAGATCTCCTATGATTTAGTGTTTAATCACATTAAAAGTTATTACAAAAAATATTGGCTCTTTAGAGGTACATGCAAATAAAGCCAAAAGCTTCAAATTTACTTACTGTTGACGAGACACGTCCCAGTCTATAAAAATCTTGGAAGCTTAATTATAGGAAATTATTATAACTTCAGAAATTTTTAACCATACGAAGAATCAAGTTTTTAATTATTGCATATATGTATATATATGTATGTATATATATATATATATATATATATATATATATATATGTATATATATATATATATATATATATATATATATATATATATATATATATATAGATATATTACTCATTACCTGATGAAGAAGACTGTACGTCTTCGAATGCTTGTACCTGGTAAATGAAAAAGAATGAATTAATCTAAAAACTAAACTATCCCGTCTTATTGAAGCCTAATACGAGTAATATGAATGCATATACACGGTGAAGTTGTGTGGTTATTTTGTGATATATATGTATATATACATATATACATGTACGTGTCTGTGTATGTGTATATTATTTTTCTTTCTTAAAAATTTACAACCTATTTGTGCCAGTTACCTATCAAAGTTTTACGGATATTTCCAGTATGAAAACTTATTATCATTTCGTATTTTTAATCACGTTGCTAAACATCGTGTCGTTTAAAAGAAAAGAAACGCAGATAACTAGAAATGAAGTTAATTTAATTTTGTAAAAGTCCGACACTTCCTTGATTGTTTTATTAAAAGGTGAAACTTATATCGTTCATCGATAGTACATGTATGAATCGAATACATTATTCAAAGTCTTGGCAAAAAAATCATTAGTCCTTGAATAGAATCATACGAGTTACAGGAAAACGTTGTATCTCTTGGAGAAAAGAAAGGAAAGAAACAAATTTGAGATGGAGAAAGAGGTGAATGGGAACCGATATGAGAACCGAAAGACGAGGAAGAACCTAAACTGCAGGAATGGAAGAAGCTAAAAATGCGAGTCAGTCCCGAAAGCCTTCAAAGTTTGATTAACTCGAGGAGATTTTGGAGGTGAAATCCTGTGTCCTCCATTCCCTCCTCCCCTTATCTCCCCTCCTCCTCCCTCCCTCCCTCTCTTCCCCCTCCCCTCCCCTCTCTTCCCCTCCCCTCCTCTCTTCCTCCCGTCCCTCTCCCCTCATCCACCTTTCTCCTCCACCGAACCTCACAAAGAAGTATACAGAAACTGAAGCGTGATTAGAACGAAGGGGGACCGCGCAGCAAGACACTTTAGTTCCCTCTACAGCTAATGGGCATAAAAGATTCAGTGCTATGAATAAACTTGGAAAAAATGGCAGACAAGGAACATATAACAGGAATTGTGCACTAAAGTTTTGTTAATGGATCCAGACCTTCGAGATGTGAATTTTTAAGAGACGGTGAAAATCCAAAACGGATGTGTATGTTATCCTTTATTTGTGATTGCTAATCAGAATATAAAAGGTCTCTCTGTCTCTCTCTCTCTCTCTCTCTCTCTCTCTCTCTCATATATTTTAAATTGAGGCAATCAGATGCCTGAATCTCGAACGGTGTTTGATGTACAATAAAGAAGCGGAGTAGGCCTCGGAAAGGAGATCCACGATAGAGGTAAGGTTTCAAGTGCTTAAGCGTTAGCACAATTACATTTTCAGGATTTTTGTACCCAAAGAAATATTAGTCCACCATTTAAGCAGGTTTTATGAACGCTCTACTGTCCGTGCAAGAAATGCTGATTTGACTACGTGGATTCGTTTTTAGTTTTCTGTAAAAGAAAATTGTGCCGGTTTTGTCTGTCAGTCCGCAGTTTATTCTGTCTGCGTTTTTTCTGTCCGCCCTCAGATCTTAAAAACGCCTGAGGCTAGAGGGCTGCAAATTGGTAAGTTAATCAGCCACCCTCCAATCATCAAACATACCAAATTGCAGTCCCCTAGCCTCAGTACTTTTTGTTTTATTTAAGGTTAAATTTACCCATAATCGTGCTTCTGGCAGCGATATAGGATAGGCCACCACCGGGCCGCGGTTCATACAGCATTATACCGAGACCAGCGAAAGATAGATCTATTTTTTGTGGCCTTGATTATACGGTGTAGCGGCTATACAGAAAACTCAATTGCGCCGAAGAAACTTCGGCGCATATTTTTACTTGTTTGCATTCACAAGTCTTATTGTATAAATCCTAACTATAACTTTTATTTCGAAAATTTCCGTGTTGTTCAGCTGTACCTGGTAACGAAAAGTGGACACGTAATTAGTTACAAAATAAATACACAAACGAAATTGTACGTAGGGTTTTTTTTTTTTTCGTCAGTAACGCTGTAGCCTTTACATAGTGTATTACGTTTAACCATGAGTCTAGGGTCTTACATCATTAATCACC